>NW_027331932.1:2806132-2985912 GCF_048418815.1 Hemitrygon akajei
ACATCCACTGCTCTTCCTTCATCAACAAGTTTACTCACATCCTCAAAAAAGTCAATCGGGCTCGAAGGCGGACAGGCGCTTGACAAAGCCATGCTGACTATTCCCAATCACATTATACTCTCCAAATGTTCATAAACCCTGCCACTCAGGATCTTCCCCATCAACTTACCAAACACTGAGGTAAGACTCACTGGTCTATAATTTCCTGGTCTATCTCTCCTCCTTTTCTTGAATAAAGGAAAACATTCGCAACCGTCCAATCTTCTAGAGCCTCTCCAGTCTCCCTATTGATGATGCAAAGATCATCGCCAGCTGCTCAGCAATCTACTCTCTCGCCTTCCACAGTAGCCTGGGGTACATCTCATCCGGGCCCGGCGCCTGGTGGTTACACCCAAGGTACAGGACCGAGGAAACTGGGAGACAGCCAGGAAGTGGTAAGCTGTTAAGGAACCAGTACATAATACTGCTGTGGCTATCCCCCTGAACAACAGAAATATCACTTTTGGATACTGGCAGGGTGTGGGCGGAGGACCACCTAAAAGAAAAAAGTTACGATAGTCAGGTCCCTGGTAGTGAGTCAGGATTGTTAAGTGTGAGGGTCAACAGCTAGATGTCTCTTAACTGAAAACGCAGGATTGGACTCACACTTCACTCTGAGATGCAGAAGCATAAGTCACAGGTATTAGTATCACAATGGAATGAACGGAATTACAGACACGTGAGAGAGGAGCTTGCCCAGGTGGATTGGAGGAGGTTACTGGGAACGATCACTAGCTGGATTTCCTGGGAATAGTTCACAAGGCGCAGGATAGATATGCCCCTCAGAAGGAGAAGTTCTCATATGGCAGGGGTAGGTTACCGTGGGTGATGAGGGAAATTAAGGACTGCATTAAAGCCAAAGGAAGGGCATGTAAGGTAGCAAAAGGGGTGGGAAGTTGGATGATGGAAACGTTTTCAAAATTGTCCTTACCTCATTAGCTGCGAAAATATCAGTGTCTATTATTAAGGATAAGGATTATAGTCCTTTGAAAGGAATGGTTAAATAGGTCAGAGTCAGCACAGTGTCAGTGAATGAAAATCTTGCCTGACGAGCATGTTAGAGGTCTCAGATGAAGTAACAAACAGAGAGCACAGAGGAGAGACAGGGGATATCATGTTCTCGGATTTTCAGATGACGTTTGAGAAGGCGCCACGCATTAGGAAGCTTAAACAGAGAAAGTCCGATGGCATTACAGGAAGGATTCTGGGATGGAGAGCGGAATGGCGGGCAGGCAGGAAGCAGAAAGCGGGAATAAATGGGTGTCTTTTCTGGTTGGCTGCCGGTGAATAATCGTGTTCCTCAGTGGACAGAATTGGGACCGCTACTTTTAACCTCGCTTGTCATTGATTTGGATCAAAGAGTTGGTGGTTTTGTTACGAAGAAACAAAGGTAGATGGAGGGGTATTTCGTGCCGAGGAAGCAATACGAGTACAGCAGGAAACAGACACAGTGGGACGAATGGGCAAACAATGGCGGATGGAGCCAGTGTTGCGAAACGTATGCGAATACATTTTGGTAAAACGAACAACAGGGCGGACTATTATCTAAATGGGGAGATGTCTCAAGCATCAGAGGAGCCGAGGAACATACGAGACCAAATGTAAGAGTCCCAGAAAGTTACTTTACAGTTTCGGTCTGTGGTACAGAAGGCAAACGCAATGTGATCTCATTGAAGGGGAGTGGAACAGAAAAACAAGGAGATAACGGTGAGTCTCTTTAAAGCTCCAGTCAGGCAGCATCTTGTGTATTTGTAACAGGTTTGGGTCCCATATCGCAGATGGGACGTGCTCTCGTTGGAAAGAGTCCAGAGGTGGTTCACAAGGATAACTTCGGGAATGAAGGGGTAACGTTTAAGGAACATTTGATCGCATGGGGCCTATACTCACTGGAATTTGGAAGAATGCGGAGGGGGCGGGGGAGAGATCTCATTGAGACCTACCGAATGCTGAAAGAACTAGATCGGGTGCATACGGAAGAATGCTCCCTTTGCTGGGTTTATCCGAAACCAGCGTACACAGCCACACAATTGAGAGGCACGCTTTGAGGAAGGGAGGGATTTTTTTTTTCTAGCCAGGTTTAGTGAAACTGTTGGAATGCTCTGCCACAGACTTCGGAGGAGGCCACGTCCGATGGTACCTTTCAGTCAGAAGTTGATCGTTGATTAGGAGAATATTCCTAATGCTGACATTCTATTTGCCTTCCTCACCAACTACTCCTCCTGGAACTTAATTTTGAGGGAATACTGCACAAGGATTCCAAATTCCCGTTGTGCCGTAGATCGTTGAATTGTCTCTCCATTTAGAAAACAGTCGACACTTTTATTTCTTGTAACAAATCGCATGTCCATTCACATGCAGACACGGTATTCCAAGAGCCACTAGTTTGCCCATTTTCCTAATCTGTATAAACCCCTCTGTAGCCTCTCTGCTACTTTAAAACTGCTCTACACTGAGTGTGGTTTCCCGATGAGGAAGTAAAACATTCTGTTGCAGAGGGAGATGCACAGCCCGGGATGTGGAGCTTGTTGATAAGAACTGAGGAAATGATTTTGCTGAACTCTGAGCTGTTGTCAGTAAACCGCAGCCTGATGTAGACATTGCAATTGTCCAGATGGTCCAAGGCCTAGTGGGGAGCAAGTCAGATCGTGTTCCATTTGGTTACCAAGGGCTTGGGTAGGATAGGTGAGGAGGGAATACAGGGAGTTAGGTTAAAGGAAAGGATCTCCAATCTTGCTACCCTTGCCAGGTGCCAGTGATGCAAGAAGCAGGAAGATTATACAATGTACACTCATGGGTTTCAGATAGTTACAGTGAGATGGGGGACAGAGTTCCAGAATAGTTATTGGAGAGGTTGTGGAGGCGGATGGTGGTAAGAACTCACAAAAATATGGAAATCAGATGGTTGAGATCAGTGCAAATATTGTCCTGGGCTACACACATTTCAATGCCGAAGGATCTGCATTGGCTGAAAATAGTGCTGACGATGAGGAAACCGGTTTACAAACAGAGGCAATGTGTACTGAGGAGAGGCTGTTGAGGGGGCAATATTGCAGTCAATTGGCTGAGTTGTAGGGTAAAAGGTGGACACCACCGAAAAGGATGAATACATGAGTGAAGGTTTTGAACTTTCATGAGCGGAGTACTTTACTTTACTTTTATTGTCACCAAACAATTGATACTTGAGCGTACAATCATCACAGCGATATTTGATTCGCTGTATAATGGACAAAGCGGTGTTTCAGTGGCAGGAGGCAAAGTGTGGGAATGAACGGAGACTTTTTGGTTGGCTGCCAGTGGTTCATCACTTTCCACAGGGGTCTGTGTTGGAATCAAAACGTTTTACCTTGTATGTCAATCATTTGGACGATCGAGCTGATTGCGCTGTTGCGAAGTTTGCAGAGGATTTGAAGATAGGTGGAGTGGCTGGCATGGTTTACAATGCATTGGTGAGGCATCTCGTGGGGTATTGTGAAGGGTTGTGGGCCCTTTATTTAACAAAGTATGTCCTGAAGCTGAAGAGGGTTCGAAGGAGAGTCAAGAGATTGATTCCATAAACAGAGTTTGATGACTCTGGGCCTACATAGGAATTATGTAAATGAATTTTGACTGCATTGAAACCTCTAATGGTGAATGGCTTTGCTCGAGTGGAGGTAGAGAGGATTTCCCCGCTGCTGAGAGAGTGAAAGACCAGAGGGCTCATCTCAGAACAGAGAGGCACCCTCAAAGCACCCCTTATTCTCCGATTTCCAGTGCACACAGTCCCAGAGCCGTGAAAAGTTCCCCGTATAACAAGTCTTTCAATCGCAGAATAATTATTGTGCACCACCAGTGCACCCTCTCCAGTGTAAGTACATCCTTTCCTCTATCAGGGGTCCGAAAATGCTCACAGCACTTAAACTGAGCCTCATCTGTGTCTTATAATGTCTTAAAATTATCTTTGCTTATATATCCCAGTCCTACGAAATAAATACTGACATCACATTTTCCTTCCTCAGTACCGACTGAACCTGCAAATAAATCATAAAGGAATCCTGCACGATGCCCCTTTGCACCGTAGATGATTCTCTGTTTAGAAAATGGTCAACTCTTATATTTTCTCCACCAAAGTGTATTACCATAGTCTCTCCAGCACTGTAATCTATCTGCTGCACATTTGTCCATTTGCCTAATCAGTCTAAGTCCTTCTGTAGCCTCTCTGCTACCTCAAAACTGTGAAGAAGTCTAATGGAATGTTGGCCTTTATTACAAAGGGAATTGAGTACAAGAGCAAGGAAAACCTCTGGCATTTGTACAGAGCCCTGGTGAGACCACACCTGGAGTATTGTGTACAGTTTTGGTCTCCAGGGTTAAGGAAGGACATCCTGCCTGTAGAGGAACTGCAGCGTAGATTCACGAGGTTAATTCCTGGGATGTCTGGACTGTCTTACGCAGAGAGGTTCGAGAGACTGGGCTTGTACACGCTGGAATTAAGGAGATTGAGAGGGGATCTGATTGAAACATATAAGATTATTAAGGGATTGGACAATATAGAGGCAGGAAATATATTCCAGATTCTGGGAGAGTCAGTACAGAGGGCATAGTTTGAGAATAAGGGGTAGGTCATTTAGGACAGAGTTAAGGAAAAACTTCACCTCCCAGAGAGTTGTGGGGGTCTGGAATGCACTGCCTCGGAAGGCAGTGGAGTCCAATTCTCTGGATGCTTTCAAGAAGGAGCTAGATAGGTATCTTATGGATAGGGGAATCAAGGTATATGGGGACAAGGCAGGAACCGGGTATTGATAGGGATTGATCAGCCATGATCTCAAAATGGCGGTGCAGGCTCGAAGGGCCGAATGGTCTACTTCTGCACCCATTGTCTATTGTCTATTGTCTAAAACTGCCTCTAGTTCGGTAATGTTATTATTGGTCTACACTGAGTGTGGTTCCCCGAAGAGAAAGTCAAACATTCTCCTGCAGACGAAGGTAACAACTTAACCGTACGTTTGGTTAGATGGGGCAGAGTTTCGGTAGTTTATCCAGGACACAGTATGTTGACAGGCCGATTAGGGGAAATGTCATACTAGACCTAGTATTAGATAACGAACCAGGTCAGGTCGCAGATCTTTCAGTGTGTGTGCATTTGGAGGACAGTGACCACCGCTCTCTGGCCTTTAAAATGATCATGGAAAAGGGTAGAATCAGAAAGAACTGTTTTTCTCTAAGTGGGGAAGTGAAAATTATGAGGCTGTAAGGCTAGAACTTGCAGGTGTGAATTGGGGTGATGTTATTGCAGGGAAATATACCATGGACATGTGGTCGATGTTTAGGAATCTGCATCTTAGTAGTAAATTTGTCCCGGTGAAGAAGACAAAAAATGGTAGGGTGAAGGAACCATGGGTGACAAGTGAAATGGAAAATCTAGTCAGGTGGAAGAAAGGAAGAATACATGAAGTTTAGGAAACAAGGATCAAATGGGGTTATTGAGGAATATAAGGTACCAGGAAAGGAGCTCAAGTCGGGGCTGAGGAGAGCAAGAAGGGGGCATAAGAAGGGTAAAGAAAACTCCCTAAGGCATTCTTCAATGGTGTGAAGAGCAAAGGTATGACAGGAGTGAAGACAGGAACAATTAGAGAAGGTGGGAATGTGTACCTGGAAGCTGTGGAAGTGAGCGAGGTCGTCAATGAATATTTCTCTCCGGTATTTACCAATGAGAGTGAACTTGATGACGGTGAAGACAATATAAGTGAGGTTGATGTTCTGCAGCATGTTGGTCTGGGACCCCTACTTTTCGTGATTTTTATTAAGGCCCTGCAGGTGGCGATAGAAGGGTGGGTTGGCAAGTTTGCAGACGACACAAAGGTTTCTGTTGTGGATAGTGTAGACGATCGTCGGAGATTGCAGGGAAACATTGACAGGATGCAGAAGTGGGCTCAGAAGCGGCAGATGGAGTTCAACCGGAGAAGGGTGAGGTGTTAGCCTGTAGAAGGACAAATTCCAAGGCAGAGTCAAAGTAAATGGCAGGACATTTGGTAGTGTGGAGGAGCAGAGGGATCTCGGGGTACATGTCCACAGATCTATGAATGTTGCCTCACAGGTAGATAGGGCAGTTAAGAAAGATTATGGGGTGCTGGCTTTCTTAAGTCGAGGGATAGAGTTTAAGTTTCGTGAGGTAATGATGCAGCTCGATAAAACTCTAGTTAAACCATACTTGGAGTACTGTTTCCAGTTCTGGTCGCCTCACTAGAGGAAGGATGTGGAAGCATTGGAAGGGATACACAGAATATTAACCTGGATTCTCCCTCTTATAGAGAGTGTGATTTATGATCAGAGATCAAGGGAGCTAGGGCTTTACTCTTTGGAGAAAAGTCAAGTCGTCAAGTCACTGTTTATTGACATTTCGACCATAACTGCTGGTACCGTACATAGTAAAAATGAGACAACGTTTTTCAGGACCATGGTGTTACATGACACAGTGCAGAATCTAGACTGAACTACGTAAAAAAAACACAAAAAAAATCTACTCAAAATTCTACACTAGACTACGGACCTATCCGGGACTGCATGAAGTGCACAAACAGTGCAGGCATTACAATAAATAATAAACAAGACAATAGGGCAGTAAGGTGCCTGTCCAGGCTTTGGGTATTGAGGAGTCTGATATCTTGCGGGAAGAAAATGTTACATAGTCTGGCCCTGAGAGCCCGAACACTTCGGTGCCTTTTCCCAGACGGCAGGAAAAAAGAGTTTGTATGAAGGGTGCGTGGGGTTCTACATAATGCTGTTTCCTTTGCGGTTGCAGCGTGTAATGTAAATGTGTATAATGCCGGGAAGAGAGAAGGAGGATGAGAGGAGACATGATAGAGGTATACAAGATATTACGATGAATAGATAGAGTGGACAGCCAACGCCTCTTCCCCAGGGCACACTGCTCAGTGCAAGAGGACATAGCTTTAAGGGAAGGGGTGGGAAGTTTTCAAAAGGATATTACAGGAAGGTTTATTTACTCAGAGAGTGGTTGGTGCTTGGAAAGCACTGCCTGAGCCACTGGTGGAGGCAGATACAGTAGTTAAATTTAAGAGACTACTAGACAGGTATATGGAGGGATTTAAGATAGGGTGTTATATGGGAGGCAGGGTTTAAGGCTCGACACAACATGGTGGGCCGAAGAGCCTGTACTGTGTATTCTATGTTCTATGTTCTATTTTATGTACCCTGGCCCAGGATTTGGAGCTTGTTTTTTAAGAACTGAGGAAATGATTGTGCTGAACGCTGAGCTATGGACAATAAACCGCAGCCTGACGTAACTATTGCTGTTGTTCAATGGTCCAAGGCCCAGTGGAGAGCAAATGAGATTGCACCCGTTGTGGACCTATCGTGGAGAGAGACAAAGTGCAGCTGGTCCACGTTCTGGGCCTCTATAGATCCTGTGAGATGCTAACATCCGGGATATTCAAATAATTCGTGAGGCTTGCCGGGTGACAGACGGGACTTATAGAGAGGCAGTTACACCCAAGGTGGAGGACACAGGAAAGTGGGTGTCAGCCAGGAAGGGGAAAACGGTTATGGAGCCGGTGAAGAGTACCCCTGTGGTCATCCTCATTAGTAGCAGGTATAAAACTTCTGATACATTCGCGCATACAAACTAAAAGATTTAGGTCCCAGTTGTCGGCTGTTTGGCAGAGACTCTGCCTCTTGATTCAGAAGGGAAGGGGGAAGAAGGGACACGCTGTGGTGATAAGGGATTCGTTAGACAGGGGAACAGACTGGAGGTTGGCTGTGCCAGAATGAGATTCCCGGGTGGTACGTTGCCGCCCGTTTGCCGGGGTCCGGATATCTGAAACCGAATCCTCAGCATTCGTCAGTGCGAGGGTCAAAAGCCAGAAGTCTGTTTACTGAAGAGGTGTGATTAAAATCATTCTGCAATTTGTGAGGGAGCACCATCAGTCACACGCATCAGTATCTCAATGGAATGATGGAATTTACAGAGACATCAGAGTGAAGCTTGCCCAGACAGAACGGATGCGGATACCGGCGGGGATGACGGCAGAGCAGGGATGTTTGACATTTCTGGTAATGGTACACAATCAGCAGGATAGATATGTCCTGCAGAAGAGGAAGTTTTTAAGTGGCAGAAGTGGGCAACCGTGGCTGACAAAGGAAGTTAAGGAAAACAGTTCAGCCAATGAAAAGGGCGTATAAGGTAGCAAAAGTGAGTGGGAAGATGGATGGTTTGGAAGCTAAAGGCAACTAAAAAGGCTATAAAATGGAAAGAATGAACGACACAAATTAAACAATAATATAAACGGGACAGCATAAGTTTATTTTCAGTGATACAAATGTCAATAGGAAGGTGACCGTTGATATTAGGCCACTGTACAAAAATGCTGCTGCAACTGTAACAGGTGAGAAAAAATGGCAGATGAACGTAATGTGTACTTTGCATTTGTCTTCACTGTGGAAGAAACCAGCACTCTGCCAGAGACATATGAGTGTTAGGGACCAGGAGTGAGTGTCATTGCGATTACAAGGGGCAACGTGCGAGTGAAACTCAAAGGTCTTAAGGTAGTTCAGACACCTGGACCAGACGGACCACATCTCAAAGTCCTGAAAGAGGAGGCCGAAAAGAAAACGAATGCATTGGACACAATCTCCAAGAATCTCTAAATTCCCTGAGGACTGGAAGGTTGCAAATGTCGCTCCAGTCTTTGAGAAGGAAGGAAGGCTACAGAACTGAAATTATAGGCCAGTTTGCCTAACCTCAGTTGTTGAGAACGTTTTGGAGTCTATTTTTAAGGATGAGCTTTCGTGGTTTTTGGAGAGGAATGATAAAATAAGTCAAAGTCAGCATGGATTCTGTTGAGGGTAATCTTGCCTGAGAAAGCTGTAAGCATTCTGAGAGGAAATAACAAACAGAGCTGACAAAGGAAAGGCAGTGGATATCATTTATATAACATATATAACATATACCAATAACAGCACGGAAACAGGCCATCATGGACCTCCTAGTCCGTGCCGACGCTTACACTCACCTAGTCCCACTGGCCCGCACTCAGCCTATAACCCTCCATTCCTTTCCTGTCCATATACCTATCCAGTTTTACTTCAAATGACAATACAGAACCTGCCTCTACCACTTCTACTGGAAGCTCATTCCAGACAGCTACCACTCTCTGAGTAAAGAAATTCCCCCTCGTGTTACCCCTAAACTTTTGCCTCCTAACTCTCAAATCATGTCCTCTTGTTTGAATCTCCCATACTTTCAATGGGAAAAGCCTATCAACGTCAAGCCGATCTATCCCCCTCATTATTTTAAATACCTCTATCAAGTTTTCCCTCACCTTCTACGCTCTAAAGAATAAAGACCTAAATTGTTCAGCCTTTCACTGTAACGTTGGTTTCCCTGTTACTTGGAAATTCAGAAGGAATTTAATAAGGTGTCACACAAGAGACTCTTTGACAAGACAAAATCTTGTAGCGTTAAGGGGTGGATACTGCCATGGATAGAGGAATGGCTGCAGGCAGGAATCAGCGAGAGGGAATAACAGCGGCCTTTTCTGGTTGACTGCCGGTGACTAGTGGTGTTCCTCAGCTGTCAGTATTCGAACCACTATTTTCCTATTGTTTCACAGTTATTTGGATAATTATTTGGATGGGTTTCTGGCAAAATATGCGAATAATACGATTATAGGTGAAGGGGTAGGTAGTGCTGAGGAAGCAATGTGATTGCAACAGGACTTAGACAAACTGGAAAAATGGGAAGAAAGTGACCTATGGAATACGGTGTTGGGAAATGTACGATCATGCCTTTTGGGAAAAGGAGCAATCGGGCAGCAAATTATGGAGTAGCTGCAGAGGGATTTAGAATCCCTTGTTCAAGACTCCAAAAAGTTTAATTTATTGGTTGAATCTGGGGTAAGAAGGCAAATGCAATGTTGGCGTTTACTTCAAGGGGAAACGAATAAAAAAAAGCAAGGAGATAACGGGGAGAATTTATAAGGCAACAACAAGGCCGCCCTTGGAGAATCGGCAACAGATTTGGGCCCCACATCGCAGAAAGGACGTGTTGTCGGCGTAGAGAGTCCAGCCGAGGTTCACGAGGATAATTCTGGAAATGAAGGGGTTAACCTATGAGGAGCGTTCGGCAACTTTGGGCCTGTACTCACTGGAATTTAGAAGAATGCGTGATGACCTTGTTGAGACGACCGAAGGTTGAAAGGACTAGAGAGGGTGGATGTGGAGAGGATGTATTCTGTGGTGGGAATGTCCAGAACTAGAAGGCGCATACTCAGAATTGTGGGGCGACATGTTAGAATAGAAACAAAGAGGGGGTTTGTATCCAGAGAGAAGCGAATAGGCGGAGTGCTCTGCCACAAACCATTTGACAGTTTTCTGATTGGTCAGGGCATCTAATTATACTGCGAGAAGGCAGGTGTATGGGATTAAGTGGGATCCGGGATCAGCCATGAACGAAATAGCAAAGCAGTTTCGATGGGCGGAATAGCCTAATGTTTAGCATATGTCTTCTGCTCGTGTGATTTCCAATTTCAGCAAATCCATTTTATATAAGGGCACCAACGTTGCTCATAATGCCACACATGAACCCTCTGCAGTGCCTTGTAAAATTTCAAAAATAAATCTTCACTCTTCTTTTCTTGTCATGTGGAAATGAATGCGAAAATTGCATTTGCCTTCTTCACTACCGACTCCCCCTGTAAATTAAAATTGAGAGACTCCACCAAGACTTCCAAATCACTTTGCGCCGTAGATTGTTGATTTTCTTTCAGAAAATAGTCTATCCTTTTATTTCTTCTAGTAATTTGCATGACCATACACTTCCAGGCAATGTATTCCATCTGCCCTTACTTTACCCATTTTCCCTCTCTGTATAAGACCTGCAGCCTCTCGGCTAATTCAACACTACCTGTAGATGGGAAATGTTATGACCGATCTGCACTGACTGTGGTTTCACGATGAGGAAATCAAACATTATTTTGCAGAGGGAGATGCAACGGCTCAGGATTTGGAGCTTGTTGATTAGAACTGAGGAAATGATTGTGCTGAACTCTGAGCTGTTGCCAGTACATCGCAGCGTGACGTAAGCATTGCTATTGTCCAGATGGTCCAAGGCCCAGAGCAGAACAAGACAAATGGTGATCCTTGTGGGTATCAATGCCATGAATAGGACGTATGGGGAGGCAGTACAGGGAGTTAGGTTCTGAGTTAATGGGCGGGTTGTCCGGAGTATTGATCTCAGGATTGCTGCTCAGGCCGCGCGCTAGTGAGCCCTGAACTAGGAAAACTGTACAGTTGACAGTCATCGGTTTGAACCAGTTGCGGAGGGGTGGGAGCCAGATTGCCAGAACAGATTATGGAGAATTTGTGGAGGCAGATGGTTGTAACACCTCAGACGATGTTCGGAATCATATGGTTGAACACAGTGCAACTCGTGTCCTGATCTGCATAGATTCCAATGTAAAAAAAAAACATGTAGGGAAGCCGATAATAGTGCTGGCGACGAGGTAACTGGTTTACAAACAGAGGCAATGAGTGGTAAGGAGAGCCTATTGATTGCTTGAAATGGCAGTCAATCGGATGAGCTGCAACGTACAAGGTGGACAATATCGAAAAGGATGAATACAGGTCAGAAGGTGTTGAAATTGAATGCACACTCTAACTAAAACACAACGATGAACTTGCAGCACGGTTGCAGATTGGCAGGTCTGATGTTACAGGCATTACTGAATCATGGCTGAAAGATTGTAGCTGGAAACTTAATGCCGAAGGATACACGTTCTACCGAAGACACAGCCGGGAATGCAGAGAGGGCGTCTAGTTCTGTTGGTAAAGACGAAATCAAGTCGTAAGAAAGAGATGACATCCGAGCAACAGACACAAAATGCTGGAAGAACTCAGCAGGCCGGACAGCATCTATGGGAAAGAATACAGACGCCGTTTCGGGCCAAGTCCATTCATCAGTGACCTAGGGTCGCTAGGTGTTGAATCATTGAGGGCAGGGATACGGAAATGCTCGAGTAAAAAATATCTGATCAGAATTGTATGCAGACACACAAACAGTGGTAAGGAAATGGCCTCCAAAGCATAACGGGACGCAGAAAGCACATGCCAAAAGGGCAACGTTGCAATCGACATGGGGGAACTACGATATGTAGGTAAATTGGGAAAGTCAGGTTGGTGCCGGATTGCAGGAGGGGTATTTCTAGACTGCGGACGATTTGGCTTTTCAGAGCAGCCCATGGTTGAACCCAACTGAGGATCAGCTATTCTGGACTGGATGTTGATCTGATTAGAGAGCTGGAGGTAGAAGGGCCCTCAGGGTCAAGTGGCTCCCTTTCTAATGACATTTCAAATATTTCTGTCAGAGCCCCTGCTATATCTACACTAACATCCCTCAATGTCCCAGGGAATATCCTGTCAGGACTTGGAGACTAATCCACTGTTATATTCTTTAAAAGCGCCAGTACTTCCTCTTCTTTAATCATCATAGTTTTCATAACTACCCTACTTGTTTCCCTTACCTTACACAATTCAATATCCTTCTCCTTAGTAAATGCCGGAGAAAAGAAATTGATCAATTTCTCCCGCATCTCTTTTGGCTCCACACTCAGCTGTCCAATCTGATTCTCTAACGGACCAATTTTAACACTCACTATCCTTTTGCTATTAATATAACCGTAGAACCCCTTTGGATTTATTTTCACCTGACTTGCCAAAGCAACCTCGTATCTTCTTTTAGCTTTACTAATTTCTTCCTTAAGATTCTATTTACATTCTTTATATTCCTAGAGCACCTCATTTACTCCATGCTGCCTATATCTATAGTACATCTCTCCCCTTTTCTGAATCAATTTTCCAATATTCCTTGAAAACCATGGTTCTCACAAACTATTAACCTTTCAGGAACATAAAGATTCTGTACCCTCAAAATTACACATTTAAATGACCGCCATTTCTCTATTACATTCTTCCCATAAAACAAATTGTCCCAATCCACTCTTTCTAAATCATTCCAATCACCTCAAAGTTAGCCTTTCTCCAATCAAAAATCTCAACCCTGGGTCCAGTCCTCTCCTTCTCCATAATTATTTTGAAACTAATGGCATTCTGATCACTGGAACCGAAGTGCTCCCCAACACATACCTCCGTCACCGGACCTATCTCCTTCCCTGACAGGAGATCCAACACTGCCCCTTCTCTAGTTGGTACCTCTATGTATTGTTGCAAAAATTTACCCTGCACGCATTTTAAATACTCTAAACCATCGAGCCCTTTTACAGAATGGGCTGTCCAGTCTATGTGTGGAAAATTAAAATCTCACACAATCACAACGTTGTGCTTGCTACAAATACCTGCTATCTCCTAACAAATTTGCTCCTCCAATTCTCGATCCCCATTCGGTGGTCTATAATACACCCCTATAAGTGTTACTACACTTGTCCCATTCCTCAATTCCACCCAAATAGCCGCTCTATCCGAGATATCTAATCTATTCTGCCAAAGCACCGCTGTAATATTTTCTCTGACAAGCAATGCAACACGTCCTCCTCTTGCCCCTCCGATTCTATCGCACATGACGCAACGAAATCCAGGTATATTTAGTAGCCAATCGCACGCATCCTGTACCGATGTTTCACTATTAGCTAAAACATCATATTTCGAGGTATCAATCCATGCTCTAAGCTCATTCACCTTTGTTACAATGCTCCTAGCATTAAAATAGATGCATTTAGGAAACTCTCTACCTCTTACTCTCTCTTTATCCCTTACGGTGCAAATTATTTTAATATATTTTTCTTTCTTCTCCCCTACATTTTCGGTCTTAGCCCTCCCCATCTCTGTCACCTGTCTATCCCCCCCTCACACACTGTCTGTTAGCTTTCTCAATTTGTGAACTAACCTCCTCTCTCCTAGTCTCTTCAATTTGATTCCCACCCCCAACCATTCTAGTTTAAAGTCTCCCCAGTTTGTAAGAACTGGAGTTTGTTTTTAAGAACTGAGGAAATGATTGTGCTGAACGCTGAACTATGGCAAATAAACCGCAGCCTGGCGTAACTATTGTTGTTGTGTAATGGTCCAAGACCCAGTGGAGAGCAAATGAGATTCCACTTGTTGTGGACCTATCGTGGAGAGAGGCAAAGCGCAGCTGGTCAACGTTCTGGGCCCGCTATAGATCCTCTAAGATGTTAACATCCAGGATATTCAAATAATTCTAGAGGTTTTCCGGGTGATAGGTAGGACATATAGGGAGGCAGTTACACCCAAGGTGGAGGATACAGGAAACTGGGTGACAGCGAGACAGGGGAAAGCGGTTAATGAGCCAGTGCAGAGTAGCCCTGTGGTCATCATCATTAGGAGAATGTATAACACTTTAGGCACAGTCCCGCATACAAACTAACAGAGAGAGATCCCAGTGGTCGGCCGTTTAGTAGTGAGTCTGCCTTTTGACTCAAAAGGGAAGGGGGAAGAAGAGACACACTGTGGTGATAGGGGATTCGTTAGTTAGGGGAACAGACTGGAGGCTCGATGTGCCACAATCAGATTCCCGGATGCCATGATGTCTCCCGCGTGCCAGTGCCCGGGATATCTCAAACCGAATCCTCAGCATTCGTAAGTGCGAGGGTGAAAAGCCAGAAGTCTGTTTACTGAAGAGGTATGATTAAATTCATTCTGCAGTTTATGAGGGAGAAACATAGGTCACATGCATCAGTCTCTCAATGGAATAATGGGGTTTAGAGAACCATAAAAGTGGACCCTTGTGCAAGACTCCCAAAAGTTCAATTTACAGGTTGAGTCTGGGGTAAGAAGGCAAATGCAATGGGGGCATTTATTTCAAGAGGAAATGAATTAAAAAAAAAACAAGGATATAATGCTGAGGCTTTATAAGGAATACACGAAGGCCACAGTTGGAGTATTGGCAACAGATCTGGGCCCCATATCGCATAAAAGATGTGTTGTCATTGGAGAGAGTCCAGACGAGGTGAACGAGGGCAGGTTAACTTATGAGGAGCGTTCGGCAACTTTGGGCGTGTACGCATTGCAAATTAGAAGACTGCGTGGTGATAGAACCGGAGAACCACAGAGCATTACAGCACAGAAACAGGCCCTCCGGCCCTTTTTGTCTATGCCGAACCATTTTTCTGCCTAGTCCCACTGATCTGCAACTGGAACATAAACCTCCACACCCCTCTCATCCATGTACCGGTCGACGTTTTTCTTAAATGTTATAAGTGAGCCTGCATTTATAACTTCATCTGACAGCTCATTCCACACTGCCACCATTCTTCGTGTGAAGAAACCACACCCCCATGTTCCCTTTAAACTTTTCCCCCTTCACACTTAACCTACGTCCTCTGTTTTATTTTTCTCGCCGAGCCTCAGTGGAAAACGCATGCTTGCATTCACTTTACCTATTCCCATCATAATCTTATACCCCTCTTCAAATATCCCCTTATTCTATTACGCTCCAGGGAATAAATTCTTAAACCATTCAACCTTTATCTGTAACTCTGTTTCTCAAGTCCCAGCGACATCCTTGTAAACCATCTTTCAAACTTATTAATATCTTTCCTGTAATTAGGTGAGCAAAACTGCACACAATACTCCAAATTCGGCTTCACCAATGTCTCATATAACATTATTCTAACATTCCAACTCTTATACTCAATACTTTGATTTATACAGGCCAATGTACCAAAAGCTCTCTTTTCGACCCTATCGACCTATGACGTCAGTTTTAGGGAATTATGTATCTGTACTCCCAGATCTCTCTGTTCTACTGCACTCCTCAGTGTCCTACCATTTCCCTTGTATGTTCTACCTTGGTATTTCCTTCCAAAGTGCAATGCCTTATGCTTGTCTGTATTAAACTCCATCTGCCATTTTTCAGCCCTTTTTTCCAGCTGATCACATCCCTCTCTAAGCTTAGAAAACCTTCCTCACTGTCCACTACATCTGCAATCTTTGTATCATCAGCAAATTTGCTGATCCAGTTTACCACATTATCATCCATTTCATTGATATAGATGACAAATAACAATGGACCCAGCACTGACCCCTGTGGCACACCACTAGTCACAGGCCTCCACTCAGAGAAGCAATCCTCCACTACCACTTTCTGACTTCTCCCATTGAGCCAATGTCTAATGCAATTTGCTACCTCACCATGTATACCGAGCGACTGAATCTTCTTAAATAACCTCCCATGCGTGACTTTGTCAAAGGCCTTACTGAAGTCCAGGTAGAAACATCCACTGCCTTCCCTTCATCCACTTTCCTGGCAACCTCCTCGAAAAACTCTAATAGATTGTTTAAACAATCTTGTGATCCTGTTGAACCTACCGAATGTTGAAAGGGCTAGGTACGGTGGATGTGGAGGGGATGTTTCCTGTGGTGGGGATATCCAGAACGTGAGGGCACATGCTCAAAATTACGGGGCGGCCTTTCAGAATGGAAGCAAAGAGGAGTGCCTGTTGCCAGAATGAAGCGAATATGCGGAACGCTCTGCCACAAAACCATGCTGGTGGCCAAGCCCGTCAGTAGAGTTAGGGGGAATATGACAGTTTTATGATTGGTTAGGGCATCAAAAATATGGCGAGAATGCAGATTGAGTGGGATCCGGGATTAGCCATGAATGGAATGGCAAATCTGATTTGATGGGCTGAATAGCCATATGCTTCGCAGTATCTTCTGGTCGTATCAACTCCGATGTTGGCAAATCCATTATTTTCTAAAGTGACCCACATTGCTCATAATACAACAAATGTGACCTCTCCAGTGCCTTGTAAAGACTAGAAAATAAACCTTTACTCTTATACTCTGAAATGAATGCGAACATTGCATTTGTCTTCCTCACCACCAACTGCACCTGTAAATTAACCTCGAGGGAATCTTGCACCAGGGCTCCCAAATCCCTTTGAGCCTTACTTTGTTGTTGTTTTTTTTTAATGAAAATAGTCCGCACTTTTATGTCTTCTGGCAAATTGCATGACCGTACACTTCCAGGCACTGAATTCCATCTGCCAGAACTTTGCCCATTTTCCCTCTCTGTTTAAGACCTGCAGCCTCTCTGCTAATTCAACACTACCTGTAGATGGGAAATGTTATGACCGATCTGCACGGACTGTGGTTTCACGATGAGGAGGTCAAACATTTTTTTGCAGAGGGAGATCCAACGTCTCAGAATTTGGAGCTTGTTGATAAGAACTGAGGAAATGAATGTGCTGAACGCTGAGCTGTTGCCAGTACACCGCAGTTTGACGTAATCATTGCTATTGTCCAGATGGCGCAAGGCCAAGTACAGAGCAAGTGAAGGCATGCTTCTTGTGGCTCTCAATGGCATGGATAGGACGTATGAGGACGGATCACAGGGAATTAGGTGCTAAGTTAAAGGGCAGGATGTCCCGGGTAGTGATCTCAGGATTGCTGCTCGTGCTGCTTACTGGTGAGACCAGAACCAGGAAAAACTGTACAGCTGACAGTTATGGGTTAGCACTAGTCGCAGAGGGATGGGAGCCATATTGCCAGAACAGCTTATGGAGAATTTGCGGTGGCAGATGATGAAAGGCCTCAGACAATGTTCGGTATCATATTTGTTGAGCTCAGTGCAACTCGTGGTCCTGAGCTGCACAGTTTTCAATGCAACAGAATTGTCGGGAAAGCCGATAATTGTGCTGACGATGAGGTCTCTGGTCTACAAACAGAGGCAATGTGTACTGAGGAAAGGTTAATGATTGGGGGCATTGCAGTCGAGCAGTTGAATTTCAAATTAAAATCGATATTTATAAATGAAATTAAAAAAAAGGTGAATACAGGACTGAATGTGTCACCACTTTGCTCCACTGAACCCTTCTCCATCATTCTTAGCCTCCACGACACAACTCTTTGTCTGCGTGAACCGGTCTATCAACAACAGCCCTCCACATCTCTGGCCCCAACCCAAGCCGCTCTTCTACAGATCTCCTTCTCTCTATTCACGGGGATCTGTAAGGAGGATAGGGGACAGTTGACGTATGGTTTCACTCCCTTTTCCAACAGACATTAGTCCCTCGGTTCTGAGCCTCTCCACAGTTCTGTGTGAATCGTCCTGTCATGCGGTTCCTGCCGTGTGTGCAATCTCACCACTCCGTCCCTGCCCACTGCTCGCCTCCCCTTCCTTCCTCTTCCGGATACAACACAGCGTCTCTCAGACACACACACACAGTCTTCCGGAACGGCTGGAGGTAGGGAGGTGGTGGGGAAGGGAGAATGGGGAGAGGGAGAGGAGGAGTGGGTGAGGTATGAGGGTGGGGTTGAGGGAGACGGAAAATGTGGAGAGGAGGGAAGGTTGCGAGGAGTACGAATTCCGAGGGCATTTGTTTACCCTCACTCGGAGGGAGGAGCGTTGGGGGTGTGTCTCGCCGACAGATCGTCTGATGTCTGAAACCCAGGCGATGAGCAGGAGCAATGGGTCTGAAATCCAGGACCCAAATGGGGTGGGGGGGGGTGGATGAATGGGGTAAGGCTGGGGTTGCAAATCTTCAGCACAATAGAGGCTTTCTATGGATGACACAAATACCTATTATTTCCTCGCTTATCACCCCTGCCGTCCCCGTCTACACCCTCCTTCCATTCCTTCCCTCCCGCCCTCCTTCCATTCTCTACTCTCTTCCCCAATCACGCTTCAAATCTCTACTCCCCTTCTATTTCTTCCCCTCCCGTCACTCTCATCTCTCACGACCGCCTTCTCACACGCCCGCTATCTCTCTCCTCCCCGCACTTCCTCCCCCTGCTCCCTGTCCCTCTCTTCATCCGCCTGTCATCAGGTGTTTGTGGACGACGGCCTGCCGCTACGGGTTTCCTCTATCGACGGTTCCATCCCTCTCCTGAGCTCGGAGACCCGACAAGATGGCCGAGAACCAGACCGACGCCAACAGACAGTTCACAGGAAGGGATTCACAGGCTACTTTGAGAGGTGAGTGGGGCGGAGAGTGGGAGGGAGCTTAGCGCTCTGTCTGACCCCGGTAGTGTGTACTGGGATACTAGACACTAGACACTAGACACGAGAATACTACAGAAGAGTACAGGCCCTTCAGCCCTCGATCCTGTGCCAGCCTATATTATATTATTTTTTTTTAAAACACTAAACCCACCTACCCCGTAACCCAATACAGGCCCTTCAATCTTGAAATCCTTTTTGTGAACCTCGTTTGAACCCTCTCCACTTTGAGCACAATCTTTCTAAGATAAGAGACCCAAAACTGTTCACAATACTCCACGTGAGGCCTCACCAGCGCTTTATAAAGTCTCAGCATCACACCTTTCCTTTTATGTTCGAGTCGAAATGCTGACATGCATTTGCCCTCCTCACTACAGACTCAACCTGAAAAGGTTACGACATTGTGGGCTGAGGGGCCGGGAACATGCTGTAGATTTCTATCTTTAGGGAATCCGGCACAAGGGCTTTAAAGTCCCCGTGAATCTCTGATTTGTTTTCTTTGTGTTTTCTCTCCATTTAGAAAATAGTCAACCCTTTCATTTTCTCCCAAAGTGCATGACCATATATATTTCAACACAGCAGTACATCTGCCATTTCTTTGCCCTGTCTAAGCCCTTCTGTAGCCTGTCTACTTCCTCAAAACTACCTTCCCCTCCACTTATCCTCCTACCGTCTGCAAACTGTGGAGCCACGTTCATGGAGCTGCATACATGGACAGTAAGATCCCTCTGCTCATCGACACTGTCTTGTCTTTAATAGTGTGCTTTATCTTTCTATTTGTCCGGGTTGAACTCATCTGCCATTTCTCCAACCATATCTGCAAGGGATTTCAGCAGAGCAGCAATTGCTTTCGTTTCTGGGAAAAGATGAGGAAGGTGCAGGACATGTGTATTCCAAAAATAAAGAAGTTCTCAGTACTCAAGAAGTTTTCGATTTTGGCCGAAAAGGGAACTCAAAGCTCTTGTAAAAGCCAAAGAAAAATACCCTGACATCCCCTCTGTACCTACTTCTAAGCAGCTTAGAACTGTGCCCTCTAGTGCTATCCATTTCACTCCTGGGGGAAAAAAGGCCTGTGACTATCCAAACGATCAATTCCTCTCATCATCTCATATACCTCTATCAGGTCGTCTGTCATTCTCCATCGCTCCAAGGAAAAATGGCCGAGTTTACTCTCCCTATTCTCATAAGGCAGGGTCTCCAATCCAGGCAACATCCTTGTAAATCTCCTCTGCATCCTTTCTATCGTTTCCACATCCTTCCTGTAGTGAGGCGACTAGAACTGAGCACCGTATTCCAAGTGAGGTCTGATCATTTGTAATATTACCTCTCTGCTCCTAAACTCAGCTTCACGGTTGATGAAGACCAATGCGCCGTATGCTTTCTTAAGCACAGAGACAACCTGCGCAGCATCGTTGAGTGTCCTATGGACTCGAACTCTAAGATGTCTCTCAGCCACCAAATTGCCAAGAATCTTTCCATCATATTTGACCTACAAAACAGGACTACCTCTCACTTATCCTGGTTGAACACCATCTGCCACTTCTCAGCCCAGTTTTGCATCCTAGGACTGTCCCGCTGTAAGCTGGGACAGACCTCATTATTGGGGGTATCTCACCAACCCCAAACATGTATAGTCCGCAAATTTACGAAGCCACACCTCCACATCTTCATCCAGGTAATTTATAAAATCACGAAGAGTAAGGGTCCCAGAACAGATCCCTGAGGAACTCCACTGTTCACCGGCCTCCATGCAGAATATGACCCATCTAAATCCTTCTGTGGGCAAGCCAGTTCTGCATCCAGAAATCAAAGTTCCCTTCTGTCCCATGCACCCTTACTTTCCCAATAAACCTTCCATGGGTACGTTATCAAATTCTCGTTGAAATCACTATACACTAGATCTACTGCGCTACCTTCATCAATATGTTCAGTCACATCATCAAAAAAAATAAATAAAATCAATCCGGCTATTAAGGCACGACCTACCTTTGCATATCCATGCTGACTATTACTAATTATATCATGCCTCTCCGAATGTTCACAAATCCTGCCTCTCAGGATCCTCTGCTCCTACGTAGCAAACACTGAATTAAGACTCATTGATCTATAATTTCCTGGGCTAGCTCTACTCCCTTTCGTGAATAAAGGAACAACATCCGCGACCCTCTAATCCTCCGGATCCTTACCCGTCCCCATTGATGATACAAACATCATCGCTGCAAGTTCAGCAATCTCCTCGCTCGGCTCGCACAGTAGCCTGATCCTCCATTCCCTGTGACTTTTGCAACTTGATGCTTTCTAAAAACTCCAGCATTTTGTCCTTATTAATGTGTACATGCTCAAGGTTTTCAGTCCGCTCTAAGTCACCCGTACAAACGCCAGAATCCTTTGCCCGAGTGAATTCTGAAGCAAAGTATTCATTATGTATCTCTGCTGTCTACTCCGGTTCCATCCACACTTTTCCACTGTCACACTTGATTCGTCCTAATCCCTCACGTCTTATCCACTTGTTCTTCACATACTTATCGAGTGCGCTGCGGTGCACCTGAATCCTACCCTCCAAAGGGTACTTTTGGCCACTTCTGGCTCTCCTAATTTCTTTCTGAAGCTCCTTCCTGCTAGCTTTATAATCTTCCAGATCTCTGTCATCAACTAGTCTTTTGAACTTTTCATAAGGCCTTCTTTTATTCTTGACATCATTTCCAACAGCCTTTGTTGACCACGGGTTCTGTACCGTACCATCCTTTCCCCTTCTCATTGGAACATGCCTATGCATAGCTCCAACCAAATATCCCGTAAACATGTCCCATAACTCTTTCTTACAGTTCTGAGAACACCTGATCCCAATTTATGCTTCCAAATTCCTGCCTATTAGCCCCATATGTTGGCTTAATTCAATTAAACGCTTTGCTAACTGATCTGTTCCTATCCCTCTCCAATGTTATGATAAAGGAGGGAGAGTGTGATCACTGTCCCCTTTGGAGTTATGATGTGGTGGCCATTACAGCGACTTGGATGCCTCAGGGACAGGAATGGTTATTTTAGGGGCCGGGTATTGATGTTTCAGAAAGGACAGGGAGGGAGGCAAGCGAGGTGGGGTCGTGGCACTGTTGAACAGAGATAGTGACACAGCTGCAGAAAAGGTGTACGCCATGCCGGAATTCTCTACGGAGTCTCTGCGGATGAAGATTAGTAACAGGAATTGTTGGATAACTTTAATGTGTGTTTTTATAGGCCGCCCAATAATAGCAGGGATATCGAGTAGCAGACAGGAAAGCAGAGGTGTACGCCATGCCGGAATTCTCTACGGAGTCTCTGCGGATGAAGATTAGTAACAGGAAGGGTTGAATAACTTTAATGTGTGTTTTCATAGGCCGCCCAATAATAGCAGGGATATCGAGTAGCAGACAGGAAAGCAGAGGTGTACGCCATGCCGGAATTCTCTACGGAGTCTCTGCGGATGAAGATTAGTAACAGGAAGGGTTGGATAACTTTAATGGGTGTTTTCATAGGCCGCCCAATAATAGCAGGGATATCGAGTAGCAGACAGGAAAGCAGAGCCTGGAAAGGTGTGATAATAACAGAGTAGTCGCGATGGCAGAGTTTAATTTCTCAAATATTGATTGGGAGCTCCCTAGAGCAAGGGGTTTAGATGGAGTGGAGTCTGTTACGTGTGTTGCAGTAAGGTTTCGTGACACAACATGTATATAAGCCTTCAAGAGGAGAGGCTGCACTTGATTTGGTATTGGGAAATCAAACTGGTCAGGTTTCATATCTCTCAGTGGGAGAGCACTCTGGAGATAGAGATCATAATTCTATTTCCTTTACAGCAGCATTGGAGAGATAGAAAGAGACAATTAGAAACACACTTAATTGGAGTAAGGTCAATTATGAAGCTATCAGGCAGGAACATGGAAGCTTAATTTGGAAACATATGTTCTCAGGGAAAAGTACGGAAGAGATTTGGCAAATGTTCAGGGGATGATTCATAGTGAGCGATTTCAAGAAGCACTTGTTAGATATCAGCCAGTCTACGAATGCTTCCGAGCGGTGCACAAGTTTAGAACTGTAGTCAGTTCCTCCATTACCACGACAGTGTCGGAGAAAAGTTAACATTACCTCATTCTTGGAATGAAACGTTGCTAACTTTTGTTAGCTCGAACAAGCAGAGCAGCGTCTGCATCTTATCCTGTCGTCTTCGGGGCCTCAGTCTTCAGCTAGTCAAGCTTAGCAACAGCATTTAATGTTTCCACAATAAAACAAAAGAAACATATAATAGGAACGTAAGATGTAGGAGCAGAATTAGACCATTTGGGTAATCGAGTCTGCTCCACCATTTCATTGTGGCTGATCCATAGAACCATAGAACTTTAGAACATTATAACAAAGAAACAGGCCTTTTGGCCCTTCTTGACTCTGCCGAACCATTTATCTGCCTAGTCCCACGGTCCTGCACCTGGCCCGTACCCCTCCATACACCTCTCATCCATGTACCTGTCCAAGTTTTCAATGTTAAAAGTGAGCCCGCATTTACCACATCATCTGTCCGCTCTTTCCACATTTTCACCACTCTCTGCGTGAAGAAGCCCCCCCCCACAATGTCCCCTTTAACCTTTTCCACCTTCACCCTTAGCACATGACCTCTGTTTTTTTTCTCCCCTGGCCTCAGTGGAAAAAGCTACTTGCATTCACTCTCTCTATACCCATCATAATTTTATACACCTCTATAAAATCACCCCTCATTCACCTACGCTCCAGGGAATAATGCCATAACCTATTCAACCTTACTCTGTAACGTAGTTTCTCAAGTCCCGGCCACATCCTTTTAAACCTTCTCTACACTCTTTCAAACTTATTAATATCCTTCCTGTAATTAGGTGACCAAAACTGCACACAATACTCCAAATTCGATCTCACCAGTACCTTATACAATCTCATCATAACATTCCAGCTCTTATACTCAATACTTTGATTTATAAAGGCCAGTCTGTATCCCCAGATCCCTCTATTCAACAGCACTCCTCAGTGTCCTACCTTTACCTTGTATGTTCCACCTTGATTTTCCCATCCAAAATGCAGCAACTCACACTTGTCTGTATTAAACTCCATCTGCCATTTTCCAGTCCGTTTCTCCATCTGGTCCAAATCCCTCTGAAAGCTTTGAAAACCTACCTCACTGTCCACTACACCTCCAATCTTTGTATCATCAGCAAATTTGCTGATCCAATGTACCTCATTATTATCCAGATCAATGATATAGATGACAAATAACAATGGACCCAGCACTGATCCCTGTGGTACACCACTAGTCACAGGGATCCACTCAGGGAAGAAATCATCCACTACCACTCTCTGGCTTCTCCCATTGACCCGATGTCGAATCCAATTTACTACTTTACCATCTATACCTAGCAAATGAATCTTCTTAACTAACCTCCCATGTGGGAACTTGTCAAAGGCTTTATTGAAGTCCATCTCTGCGGGCCATTCTCTCGCACTCTCATTCCCACTCCACGGTACCTCTCACACCCCAGTTCTCGCTTCCTCTCTTTTTTAGCTGTTCAGCTTGTGTTTTTTGGTGTTGGTCTGACTCACTTGTCAAAACGGGCTTACTCTGTCAACGGTTACTTCTCCTTCCTGAGCTCAGACACGCAGAGGATCCTCGACAGGATGGAAGACAGCGAAACTTACATGAATACGAAACGCACAAATACTGGCTCAGGGGCACCTTCTCGAGGTGAGTGGGGCTGAAAGACGGAGGGAGGCAGTTTCAATTTGAATCTGACTCCGAGAGCGTGTGTTGGATAGTGTGGATGAAAACCCCCTCTGCGTTTGACCCTGGGGGTTTGTGATGGCACATTGGGGACGGAGCGTCACTCTGTGTCTAAGCCCAGGACTTGTGAGACGCTGCACAGGGAGATTCAGTCTGTGTTTGACTGGGTCGATGATGAGGGAGCCTCAGCCAATTTCGGAAACCTGATGTATCGTACGTGGAGCCTAAAGCCTAGACCCTCTCTGTGCCCCAGGTCCGTAGAGATGGAAGTCAGTTTCATCGTTGTTGCCTTGACTGTGTTCATGTAATTTGCCCATTCCTGTCGAAAAACCTCAGGGCAAACTTACTGCTGACCCTAAAGATTCGCTGTTTGAGAATATGTTAGAGGGAACGCGCAGGACAGGCGACTAGGAGGGAGCAATGTGAGCGGGTGGGGGCGTCAGTGACGCTGGCATGCTTTGGGAAGCGTGGCGTTGAGCGACCAGCATAGGAGGGCATTATGGAGGCAGCATTGTGGAGTGGGGTGTCGAGAGTGTGATGTGGGAGGACGGAATGTCATGGGGGCAGTGTTGTGGAGTGGGGTGTAGAGAGTGTGATGTGGGAGGACGGAATGTCATAGGGGGCAGCATTGTGGAGTGGGGTGTAGAGAGTGTGATGTCGGAGGACGGAATGTCATGGGGGGGCAGTGTTGTGAAAGTCTCGTGGTCGGGGCGGTGGGGTGGAAGGGTGACTGAGGGGAGAGTGCTGAGACGACGAGAGTGCTGTGGGATGGCAGGTGAATAAGCAGCACCGTGGGAAGGGTGGTGTTTAGAGAGGGCAATGAGAGATACGGTGATGAGGGAGCCCCCGAAAATATATTTTTAATCCCCTCTCGTTTTTCATCTCCCCCTCACTCTGCACAAAACTTATCTCTTCCCCCTTCTCTCTCACTTTCCCTCTCACACTCATTCTTCTGTTTCCCTTCTTTTCTCCCCTCTGTCCCTCTTTTCCCATCTCATCCACTCTCCCCTCTCTTGTCCTCACTCTGCCCCTTGTCCCTCATCACCCCCTCTCTTTACGGTCTAACTATTCTCCCCATGCTGCTCTCTCTCATTCGCTCCCCTCTAACGCCCCCTCCCCTCTCTATCCCTCCTTGAACCTCTCTCTCTTCCGTACCCCCTCTCTCCCTGCCCTGTCTTTCACGCTATCTGTCCCACTATTCCCTCTCTCCCACTCTGTCCCTTTCCCTCCCTCTTTCTCTCCTCTTTTGTCTCCCTCTCGCGTGATTATTCTGTCCGCTCTCTAACTATCTCCCAGCATCTCTCTACCCCTTTATACCCATTAACTTTTCCCTCTCTCATTGCTCACTATCTTAATCCTCTCCCCTCTGTCACCCTCCCCCGGACTTCAACTCTGGATCTCCTTCTGCACTCTTTCCCTCACTCTCTCGCTCCTTTTGACTCTTCCATCCTCTCTCCCACACATTTCACTACCCTTCACTTTATACTCTCTCACCAGTCTGCCTCGCCTCTTAATCCTACTCTCCGCACTGACTACCTCACTCCCCTCACCTCACTTTACCCTCTCTCTCCTATTTCCCCAATTCTGCTCCATTTTCCCACCCATCGCCACTCTTCAGTCACCCCCTCTCAACAACTCAATTAATGCATTTCACTCGCTCTGTCGTTGTACTCCCTGTCTCGCTTCCCTCTCTTGCCTCTCCCTTCAACCCTTTCACTGTCCCTAACCATCTCCCCCACACCGCGTCTCTGTGCTCTCTTCGCTTCCCTCTACACCTCACTGTCCCCGATTCTCTATCGCGCAATCTCATACTTGTCTATCTCTCTCTCGCAGACCATCTGACCTCCACCTACACCGAGCTGAACATTCCGAAAGTCGAACGCCTCACCAATACACAAGCAGGTCAGTGATGCAACAACGACGTCATTCTGGAGGACTCACATGTCATACTGCCAAATGGCCATGTGTGTAATGTATTCTTCTCCACCAATTCCCTGGCAGCTCGTTCCACAGACTGACCACCATCTGGGTAACAAACGGTTATCAATCGGCTCACCAGTTGAATCAATTTCCCCTCTCTCCTTATACCTGTGCGCTCTGGCCCTCGATTTTCCAAATCTAGGGGAAATAATTGCGCCCATTCACTCTGTCTGTGTTCCTCGTGGTTTCATATACCTCTGAAAGGTCATCCCTGCTCTACAAGGAATAAAGTCGCAATCCACCCAACCTCTTTCCCTAACTCAGTCCCTGTAGTCCCGGCAATGTCGTCGTAAATCTCCCCGAGCACTCATTTCCAGTTCTATGGCATCTTTCCGAGAACAGGATGACCAACATTGAATACCGTACTCCAAGTGCGGCCTCATCGACGTCCTGCACAATTGCAACATGACCGTCTTACTCCTGTACGCAATAGACAATAGACAATAAATACAGGAGTAGACAATTCACCCCTTCGAGCCAGCATCGCCATTCATTGTGATCATGGCTGATTATCCACAATCAGTACTCCGTTCCTGCCTTCTCCCCATAACCGTGGACTCCGCTATCTTTAAAAGCTCTATCTAACTCTTCCTTGAAAGCATCCAGAGAAATGGCCTCCGCTGCCTTCTGAGGCAGAGCATTCCATAGATCCACAACTCTATGGGTGAAGAAGCTTTTCCTCAACTCAGTTCGAAATGTCCTACCCCTTAGTCTTAAACTGTGACCTCTGGTTCTGTACTCCACCAACATCGGGAACATGTTTACTGCCTCTAGCGTGTCCAATCCCTTTATAATCTTATATGTCTCAATCAGATCCACTCTCATCCTTCTAAATTCCAGTGTATACAAGCCCAGTTGCTCCGATCTTTCAACATATCACATTCCCGCCATCCCCGGAATTAACCTCGTGAACCTACGCTGCACTCCCTCAATAGCAAGAATGTCCTTCCTCCAATTTGGACACCAAAACTGAACACAATAGTACAGGTGTGGTCTCACCAGGGCCCTGTACAACTGCAGAAGGACCTCCTTGCTCCTCTACTCAACTCCCCTTGTTATGAAGGCAAACATGCCATTAGCTTTCTTCACTGCCTGCTGTACGTGCATGCTTGTGCTCAGTGACTGATGTACAAGAACACCTAGATATCGTTGTATTTCCCCTTTTCCAAATTTGACACCATTCAGATAGTAATTTGCCTTCCTGTTCTTGCCACAAAGTGGAGAAACTCACATTTATCCACATTAAACTGCATCTGCCATGTATGTGCCCACTCACCCAACCTGTCTAAGTCAGCCTGCATTCTCTTAACATCCTCCTCATATTTCACACTGCCACCTTGCTTTGTGCCATCTGCAAATTTGTTAATGCTACTTTTAATCCCTTCATCTAAATTATTAATGTATATTGTAATTAGGTCCGATCCCAGCACCGAACCTTGCGGTACCCCACTAGTCACTTCCTGCCATTCTGAAAAGGACCCGTTAATCCCTACTCTTTGTTTCCTGTCTGCCAACAAATTTTATATCCACGTTAGCACCCTACTCACAATACGATGTGCTTTAATTTTGCCCACTATTCTCCTATGTGGGTCGTCATCAAAGGCTTTCTGAAAGCCCAGATGCACTACATCTATTGGCTCTCCTTTGTCCATTTTCATAGTTACATCCTCAACAAATTGCAGAAATTAGTCAAGCATGATTCCCCCTTCGTAAATCCATGATGAATCGACCGATCCTGTTACTACTATCCAAAATGTGCCTCTATTTCATCTTTTATAATTGACTCCAGCACTTCCCCACCACTGATGTCAGGCTAATTTCTTGTTTTCTCTCTCCCTCCTTTCTTAAAAAGTGGGATAACATCAGCTATCCTCCAATCCTCAGGATCTGATCCTGAATCAATAGAGCATTGGAAAATGGTTACGAATGTGTCCACGATTTCTAGACCCACCTCTTTAAGTACCCTGGCATGCAGACCATCAGGCCCCCGGGATTTATCTGCCTTCAGTCCCATAAGTCTACCCAACACCATTTTCTGCCTAATGTGGATTTCCGTCAGTTAATCCGTTGCCCTGGGTCCTCTGGCCACTATTACATCTGGGATATTGTCTGTGTCTTCCATAGTGAAGACAGATCCAAAGTATCTGTTCAGCTCGTCTGCCATTTCCTGATTCCCCATAATAAATTCACCCGTGTCTGCCTTCAAGGGCCCAACATTGGTCTTAAATATTTTTTCCTCTTCACATACCTAAAGAAGCTTTTACTATTCTCCTTGGTATTCCTGGCGAGCTTACCTTCGTGCCTCATCTTTTCTCGCCGTATTGTCTTTTTAGTTATCTTCTGTTGCTTCTTAAGAAGTTTCCCAATCCAGTGGCTTTCCGCTCATCGTTGCTATGTTATACTTCTCTTTTATTTTTATACTGTCCTTGACTTCCCTTGTTAGCCACGGACGCCCCTTACTCCCCTTAGAGTCCTTCTTCCAGTTCTAGTGTTACCCCTGCTAGGCTATCTTTCCAGTCAACTTTGTCTAGGTCCTCTCTCATGGCTCCATAGTTCCGTTTGTTCAACTGTAATACTGACACATCCCATTTTCCCTACTCCCTCTCAAATTGTAGATCAATACTTAACATATTATGGTCACTACCTCCTAATGACTCCTTTACCTCGAGTTCCCTTATCAAATCCGGTTCATTACACTACACTAGATCCACAATTGCCTTCTGCCTGGTAGGCTCCAGTACAATCTGCTCTAAGGATCCATCTCGGTGCACTCCACAAACTCCCTTTCTTGGGGTCCAGTGCCAACCTGATATTCGCAGTCCACCTGCATGTTGCATTACCTTTGCGACATGCTAATTTTAACTCTTGATTCAACTTGCACCCTATATCCCTGCTACTATTTGGGGGCCTGTTGATAACTCACTTTAGAGTCTTTTTGCCCTTACAATTTCTCAGTTCTATCCATACTGACTCTACATCTCCTGATTCTATGTCTCCCCTCGCAAGGGACTGAATTTCATTCCTCACCAGTAGAGCCTCCCCAGCCCCTCTGCCCACCTGCCTGTCCTTTCGATTGGACGTATACGCTTGAATATTCATTTCCCAGCCCTGGCCCACTTGCAGCCATGTCTATGTTATTCCTAAAACATCCTAGAATTGCCAACTGAGCGCCAAGCTGATCCACTTTATTTCTTATACTTCGTGCATTCATATATAATACTTTTCATTCATCACTCCCCGCGCTTCTCACACGGACCCCTATAGCACTTGGCAATACTCTCCGATCCCTTCCTGAGCTTTCTACCCCTTTAATTCTGTTGTCTTTCTTAAGTTTTCTGTTTCACTCTTTCCCTTTAACTGTATCCTTATATTTCGAGTTCGTACCCTCCCCTCCCCCACTTACTAGTTTAAACACAACCGTGTTGCAGTGGCAAACCTGCCTGTCAGAACGCTGGACCCCCGCCTGTTAAGGTGCAACCCGTCCCTTTCCTTCTTCTCCGTCCACACTGCCTGTTGAATTCCTCTCCTCGTTCTGTCTCCCCATTCTCTCCCAGTTTCCCGCCCAGCGCCTTCATCTCTCACCCTATTTCCCCCCTCCATCCATCCATCTGCTGCTCCGTCTCCATGTCTTTCTCTACTCACTTCCTCATCTTCCTCAAATTTCCTCCCTGTCTCTCACTCCGCCTCACCATTCTCTACCCGTCTCTTGCCCTTCTATTTGTCTCTCTCTCACATTCTCTTCCATTCTGTTCCAGATGGTCTGGACCCCACCTACTCTCAGCTGAACTTTCGCCAAAATGAAATTCCCATCGCTAAGGAAGAAAATCCTCCTATGGCGCCGAGACCAGGAGACATGCCAATGACTGCTGAGGCAGGTCAGAGTTCACGTTTTGAAGGGGTCACGTTCTATACGCTATATATAGTGATAATTCATCTGCATCGACCAATTCCCTTGCAGCTCGTTCCACAGATAGACCACCATCTGGGTAACAAACGGTTATCAATCGGCTCACCAGTTGAATCTTTTTTCCCCCTCTCTCCTTATACCTGTGCGCTCTGGCCCTCGATTGTCCAGGTCTAGGGTAAATAATAGCGCCCATTCACTCTGTCTGTCCTCCTCGTGGTTTTATATACCCCTGAACGGTCACGCCTGCGCTACAAGGAATAAAGTCGCAATCAACCCAACCTCCTTCCCGAACTCAGCCCCTGGAGTTCCGGCATCGTCGTCGTAAATCTCCCCGTGCCCTCATTTCCAATTTGATGGCATCTTTCTGGGAACCGTACGTCCAACACTGAACACCGTACTCCACGTGCGACCTCACCGGCGTCCTGTACAACTGCAACATGGTCACCCGACTCCTGTACTCGGTGACATTCTGATGAAGGCCTGCGTTCAGACGCATTCTTCACCGCCCTGTCTACCTGTGACTTCACATTCTGCGAATCGTGTTCCTCTACCGCGGGTCCTTCTGTTCTCCAACACTCCTCAGTGTTCCTCCGGATCGTTGTGAAATTCCAACCCTGGGCTGTCTGACTGAAATACCATAACTATCACATATCCGATTTAAATAGCATTTCCTTCAGCTCGCGACGGGCGCCTAGTCTGAGAAAAGAACTGCAACATTAAACCTTTGCTCCGGACACCGAGCCATTTCTATATCCAGTTAGCCATCCGGCCCTGCGTCGCGCCCATCTTCCAGAGCATATACTATATGGGACCCTGTTAAAATATGGGTACAGTACATCTACCATCCCGACTTAACCAGTCCCCCGCAATCCAGTTAGTCAGATATATCTTCTCGATTCCACATCATCCTCCAGAGCAGATAACCATCTGAGCATTTGTTAATAGCCATGTTAAATATGATACATACACTACTAGTGCTTGACCTGTCATCCCCGGTTAAATCAGTCCGACAATTCACCTCGGGTCTCATATAATCTAGAATCTCCCTGTTTCTTCTATCTTCCACGGTCCCAATCTTCCCTTCTCTCCCCCTCTGTCACTGCTCCGTTCCTTCTCCGTCTATCCCTGCCTCCCTGCCCTCCATCTTCCTGAGCAATCTACCAACTGGGACCTCGTGCTTGGACTTGTTATATTCAGCGTACATTATGCCTACAAATCGGCACAAACCAGTCAGTCAAATCTCTCTGGGTCCCACACCAATCTACAGAGTAGCCAACATAGTGGAAACATTAAACGCCTTATTGAGTTCCCTTCACATCACGTCTACCACCCTGCTCTCATGAACCGTCCGGGTTCCTGAATCCTAATATAGACACTGTTCCTCCCCTGAGCGCAAGAAACTGCAGAACACTGTGGACACAGCTGAGCACATCTCGGAAACCAGAGACTGCAGAACACTGTGGACACAGCTGAGCACATCTCGGAAACCAGAGACTGCAGAACACTGTGGACACAGCTGAGCGCATCTCGGCAACCAGAGACTGCAAAACACTGTGGACACAGCTGAACATATCTCGGCAAAATGCCTCCCCTCCAGGAACTCTGACTATACTTCCTGCTGTCATCGTGATCAAAGAACCAACCCCACTACCCGGTCATGCTGTCTTCTGCCCCCACCCCATGGGAAAAGATGTCTCACTAGAACATAGAAATCTACAGCACATTTAGGCCCTTCGGCCCACAATGTTATGCCGACCATGTTAACTATTCTATAAACTGCCTGGAATTTCTATGGCGCAGAGCCGTCTATTTTTTTAAGCTCCATGAGCATATTTAAGAAGCTCTTTATTGAACTTATTGCACGCTCTTCCACCACCGTCGGCGGCCGTGCATTTCACGCACTCACCACTTTCTGTGTGAAAGTCTTACCCCGTCACCCCCTCGGCACCTATTTCCAAGCACCATAAAACTCTGTTCCGTCGTGTTAGCCATTACACCTCTGGGAAACAGTGTATGGCTATCTACGTGATCAATGTCTCTTCTGATCTTAAACTCCTCTATCAGGCCAATTATTATCCGCCGTCTCTCTGAGGAGAAAGAGCCAAGATCACTCAAACTATTCTCATAAGGTACGCTAGCCAATCCAGGCAACATCCTTGTAAATCTACTCTGTACTCTCTCTATAGTATTCCCACAGTGAACACAGTGCTCCAAGTAGGATCTAACCATAGTTTTATATAGCTGTAACTAGGCTCAAGGACAGTTTCTATTCAACTGTTATCAGACTATTGAACGGTCCCGTATTAGAATATCAGGTACGCTTAACCTCACAATCGTCACCTCGTGGCCCTTCAACCTTATTGCGTTCCTCCATGCACTTTCTCTGTAACTGTGACGCTTTACTCTGTCACTTTCTGTGACTGATGGACCGCGTTATATTCCAGCGAAGTGATCTGTATCTGTGGATGTTGCTAAGACCTGTCCTGTTGCTGATGAAAATAAATGATATGATTGAAAATGTAGATGGAGGGTTGGTAAGTCTGCACATAATGCGAAGTTGAGTGGCGTTAGGGACCGCGTAGAAGATCTGCAATGAATGCAGTAGGATATGGATCGGTTTCAGATATGGGTTGGGGAAATGGCAGATTGAGCTTAACCCGGACAAACGCACAGTTTGCACTTTGGTAAGTAAAATGGTAACTGATAACACACTATTAAAGACAAGGACCAAAACAGTGTTGATTATCAGAGGGATCTTGTGGTGCAATGTCATTGCTCGTGGCCATGCGTACTGACAGGGATTTATGAAGGCATATAGGATTTTTGTCTTTATTAGGCTGCATCAGGCATATTATATGAGGATTGGGAAGCTCTTAAAAACTTGCAGAAGGAAATTAAGAAGGTCATTAAGAAGGAAACGATGAATTATGAAAGGAAGCTGGTGACTAATACCAAAGAAAATACTAAAGGTTTTTTATGTATTTAAAGGGTAAAAGAGAGTCAAGGGTAGATACTGGACCAATAGAAAATGATGCTGGGTATATTGTAATGAGACACGTAGAGATGGCAGAGGAACTGAATGTAAATTTTGCGTCCGACTTCACAGCTGAAGAAGTCTGCAGTATGCGGACATTCAAGAATGTTTGTGCAGTGAAAATTATGAATGAGAAGGTGCTCAGAATGCTTAATGGTCTGAGGGTGGATAAATCTACTGGACCCGATGGAATACACCCTCGGGTTCTGAAGAAAATAGCTGGCGAGATTGCGGAGGCACTAACAATGATCTTTCAAGAAACGATAGATTCTGGCATTGTACCAGATGACTGGAAAATTGAAGATGCTACTCAGATATTTTGGAAGGGTGGGATGCAGCAGAAAGGAATCTATAGATGAGTTTACGGAATACCTGCAGGCAAATGCTAAGGTAGGCAAAACCCAGCATGGTTTCCTGGAAGGAACATCCTGCCTGATTAAACTACTGCATTTTTTGAGGAAACTACAAGCAGGGTAGTCTAACGGGATGCAGTAGACATGGTGAACTTGGATTTTCAGACGGCATTTGGCAAGCTGCCGCGCATGAGGCTGCTTAGGAAGATAAGAGACCATAAAAGTATAGTGGGCAGATACTAGCGTGTGTGGAGCATTGACTGATCGGCAGAAAAGAGAGACTGGAATAAAGGGATCCTATTCCGTCTGGCTACCGGTTACCAGTGGAGTTCCACAGGTTCGGTGCTGGAGTCGCTGCTTCTTGCGATGAATGTCAATGATTTCCCGCTGACACAAATACAGGTGGAGGAACGAGAAGAGTTGAGGAAACATAGATCCTGCAGAAAGTCGTAGATAGTTTAAGGGAATGGGAAACGAAGTGGCAAAAGAAATACAATGTTGGAAAGTGTACGTTCATGCAGTTTGTTCGGAAGAAATAAACGGGCAGACTATTATTTAGATCGGGGGAGAATTCAAAATGCAGAAATGCAAAGGAACTTGGCAGTCTTTGTGGAGCATACCCTAAAATTTAACCTCCAGTTTGAGTCAATGGTGAAGAAGGCGAATGCAATGCAGGTATTAATTTCTAGAGTTATAGAATATAAGAGCAGGGATGTGATGTTGAGGCTCTATAAGGCACTCGTGAGACCACACGGAGTATTGTTTGCAGTTTTGGACTCCTTATTTTAGAAAATGTATACCGTCATTGGAGAGGTTTCAGAGAAGATTCACGAGAATTACTCCAGGAATGAAGGGGTACCGTATGAGGAACGTCAGGAAACTCTTGGGCTGTATTCCCAGGAATTCAGGAGAATGAGGTGAAATCTCATAGAAACATTCCGAATGCGAAGAGGACTGAGCGGATTACATACGGCAAAGTTATTTCCCATGGTAGGGGAGTCGAGAACAAGAGGGCACGAGTCAGGATTGATGGACCTCTTTTTTGAACTGATATTAGGGAGAAATTACTTTAGTTAGAGGTTGGAAAATCTGCGGTATTTGATGCGACAAACAGCTGTGGAGGACAAGTCATTGGATGAATCTAAGGCAGAAATAGATAGGTTCTAGTTTAGCCAAGATACCAAATGATATGGCGAGAAGGAATGGGAGTGGGGATTGCTGGAGAACTGGATCACCACATTATTGAATGGCGGAGCAGACTCAATGGGTCAAATAGCCTCCTTCTGCACCTAAATCCTATGGTGATAGGGTCTACTAATTTTAGCAGCCAGCCATCTCCATTTTCATTCAGATCAGTCATTGACATCACAAAACACAAGCAGCGACTTGTATATGTAAATGATAATCAACCATGTGATTCATCTTTTTAAAAAATATATTGAGATTTTTTTCACTCGGGTCTCTGGTACTGTAAGCCATGACTTTACGTACCGCTCTTCCTCTTAAAATCAGCTAGGAAAAAAAGAACCCCCGTGGAGCGCGAAAATCCCCACAACATTTTAATCCCCAAAAGACCATCATATTTCCAATGTTTGACAAAACAAGTGTTGCAAACAAAAGTACAACCACGACCAAAATAATAAAACCTTAACCCTCTCTCTTTCCCCCTTTCACCTATTGTCTCTCTCTCCTTCTGTCCCTCTCGCAACCTCTGCCATTTTTCTCCTCTCACTCTGCCCCTCTCTCCCTCACTCTTTCGATAACGCTCTTACTCTTCTCACTGCCACTTCACTCATGACCTCGTTCCCACTTCTCCCTCCCCACAGCTTGTCGAATTCCTCTCCTCGTTCTGCCTCACCATTCTCTCCCATTTTCCCGTTCATCGCCTTCATCTGTCACCCTATTTCCCGTCTCCATCCGTCCCCCCATCTATTGCTCAGTGTCCACGTCTCTCTCCACTCACTTCATCCTCTCCCTCATATTTTCTACCTGTCTCTCAATCCGTTCCCCCCCCCCCAGTCTCTACCTGTCCCTTGCCCTTCTATTTGCCTCTCTCACACATTCTCTTGCATTCTCTCCTAGATGATCTGGATCCCACCTACTCACAGCTGAACCTTCTCCAAAATGAACTTCCCATCGCTAAGGAAGAAGATCCTCCTATTGCGTCTGGACCAGGAGAAATGTCAGTGACTGCACAGGCAGGTCAGAGTTCACATTGATGATGCCATTCTCAGGGGGGTCACGTGATGTACGCAGAACTGTACGTGTTAAAGGATCCTCATCGACCATTTCCTCTGGCAGTTCCTTCCACAGACGGAGCACCGTCTGCTTAAAAAAAAAATGTCACTCTGCTCCGCAGATAAATCTCCTTCTGCTATCACCACAGAACTGTGCGCTCTGATCCTCGATTCTCCAAGTCTACAGAAAAGGACTCTGCGCATCCATATTGTCTGTGCCCCACATGGCTCCATAGTCCCCTTTGTTCAACTGTAATACTGACACATCCCATTTTCCCTACTCCCTATCAAATTGTAGATTAATACTTATCATATTATGGTCACTACCTCCTAATGGCTCCTTTATCTCGAGTTCCCTTATCAAATCCGGTTCATTACACAACACCAGATCCACAATTGCCTTCTCCCTGGTAGGCTCCAGTACAATCTGCTCTAAGGATCCATCTCGGACACACTCCACAAACTCCCTTTCTTGGGGTCCGGTGCCAGCCTGATTTTCCCAGTCTACCTGCATGATGAAATCCACCATTACAACGGTGGTTTTACCTTTGCGACATGCTAATAGTAACTCTTGATTCAACTTGCACACTATATCCTGGCTACTATTTGGGGGCCTATTGATAACTCACATTAGGGTCTTATTGCCCTTACAATTTCTCAGTTCTATCCAACTGACTCTACATCTCCTGATTCTATGTCACCCCTCGCAAGGGACTGAATTTCCTTCCTCACCAGTAGAGCCTCCCCAGCCCCTCTGCCCACCTGCCTGTCCTTTCGATTGGATGTAAACGCTTGAATATTCATTTCCGAGCCCTGGCCCTTTTGCAGCCATGTCTATGTTATTCCTATAACATCCTAGAATTGCCAACTGAGCGCCAAGCTCATCCACCTTATTTCTTATACTTCGTGCATTAATATATAATACTTTTCATTCATCACTCCCCGCGCTTCTCACACGGACCCCTATAGCACTTGGCCATACTCTCCGATCCCTTTCTGAGCTTTCTTCCCCTTTAATTCTGTTGTCTTTCTTAAGTTTTCTGTTTCACTCTTTCCCTTTAACTGTATCCTTATATTTCGAGTTCGTACCCTCCCCTCCCCCCACTTACCCGTGTTTATAAACGCCCCCGTGTTGCAGTGGCAAACCTGCCTGTCAGAATGCTGGTCCCCCGCCTGTTAAAGTGCAACCGGTCCCTTTCCTTCTTCTCCGTCCACACTGCCTCTGTCTCCCCATTCTCTCCCATTTTCCCGTCCATCGGCTTTATCTCTCACCCTATTTCCCCTCTCCATCCATCCATCTGCTGCTCAGTCTCCACGTCTTTCTCTGCTCACTTCCATATCTTCCTCAAATTTTCTCCCTGTCTCTCACTCCGCCTCACCATTCTCTACCCGTCTCTTGCTCTTCTATTTGTTTCTCTCTCACATTCTATTCCATTCTGTTCCAGATGGTCTGGACCCCACCTGCTCTCAGCTGAACTTTCTCCAAATTGAAATTCCCATTGCTAAGGAAGAAAATCCTCCTATGGCGCCGAGACCAGGAAAAATGCCAATGACTGCTCAGGCAGGTCAGAGTTCACGTTTTGAAGGGGTCACGTGCTATACGTGCTATATTGTGATCATTCATCTGCATCGACCATTTCTCTGGCAGTACGTTCCATAGACGGAGCACCGTCTGCTTAAAAAATATGTCACTCTGGTCCGCAGTTAAATCTCTTTCTGCTGTCACTTCAGAACTGTGCGCTCTGTTCCTCAATTCTCCAAGTCTATAGAAAATGGCTCTGCGCATTCACCTTGTTTTTCCCCACGTGGATTTATAAACCTCTGTGAGGTCACCCATGAGTTCCAAGGTATAAAATCCTAACCTGCCTGAATTATCTCCATAACTCAGTCCCTCGAGTCTCGGCAATATCCCCGTAAAGTTCCCTCTGCAAACTTTGCTGCTCAGTGGCATTTCACCTAGAGCAGGTGGACAAAACCTGAACACTATACTCCAAGGTGCGCCTACCCTACGTCGTGCACAACTGCAAAGTGACCTCTAGACTTCATCACCGCCCTATCTAACATTGACCTCATTTTCTGGGAACCGTTTTCCCGTATCCCTGGGTCCGTCTATTCTATAACACTCCCCGGGGTTCATCCTCTTCACTGTGAATGTCCATCCTGGCTTGTCTTAATGAAATACCACGCGGTTGGCTTATACAGAAAGTCAGAAGGTATGGGATCCAATGAAGTTTGGTCAGGTGTATTCAGAATTGGCTTGCCTGCAGAAGGCAAAGCGTCGTGGTGGGGGGCGTACATTCAGATTGGAGGATTGTGACTCGTGGTGTCCCACAAGGATCTGTTTTGGGACCTCTACTTTTTGTGATTTTTATTCATGATGTGAGGTTAGAAGAGTGGGTTGGTAAGTTTGCAGACGACACAAAGGTTGGTGGTGTTGTAGATAGTGTAGAGGATTGTCGACGATGGCATTGAGACATTGATAGGATGCAGAAGTGGACTGAGAAGTGGGAGATGGAGATCAACCCGGAGAAGTGTGAGGTGGGACACTTTGGGAGGACAAACTCCAAGGCAGAGTACAAAGTGTATGGCAGGATACTTGGTAGTGTGGAGGAGAGAGGGAACTTGGACTACATGTCCACAGATTCCTGAAAGTTGCCTCACAGGTAGATAGGGTAGTTAAGAAAGATTACTGAGTGTTATCTTTCATAAGTCGAGGGATAGAATTTAAGAGTCACGGGTAATGATGCAGATCTATGAAACTGTTAGGCCACACTTGGAATACTGTGTCCAGTTCTGGTCGCCTCACTATAGCAAGGATGTGGATTCATTGGAAATGGTACAGAGGAGATTTACCAGGATGCTGCCTGGTTTAAAGGAATATGCATTATGATCAGAGATTAAGGGAGCTATGTTTTTTCTCTCTCTCTCTCTCGCTCTCTGGAGAGAATGAGAATGAGAGAAGACATGATAGAGGTATACAAGATATTAAGAGGAATAGATAGAGTGGACAGCCAGCGCCTCTTCCCCAGGGCAATACTGCTGAATACAAGAGAACATGGCTTTAAGGTAAGAGGTGGAAAGATCAAGGGAGATATTAGAGGAAGGTTTTTAACTCAGAGAGTTGTTGGTGCGTAGAGTGCACTGCCTGAGTCAGTGGTGGAGGCAGATACACTAGTGGAATTTAAGAGATTACTATACAGCTATATGGAGGAATTTCAGGTGGAGGGTTATATGAGAAGCAGGGTTTAAGGGTGGGCCGAAGTGCCTGTACTGTGTGTACTATTCTAAGATATATGTTGTAACATTGTCATGCATTTCGTGTTCGTCATTTCCACCCATAAAGCCTCACTTAGACGAATTATCTTGCCTGTCCTGATTGTCCACTGCGGTAACATTTTCTAAGCCTAATAATGTCACCCCTCCTCCATTAATTCCTTCTGCCTTCTCACATCGAAATTTGGTGCTCTCCTGCTTGCTCTTCCTGCACAGAATTCTCAGCAATGGCTACAATCTCATAATACACTGTATTGATTCATTCCCTCAGCTCAACCGCATTTCCTTAAAGCTTCTTGCATTGAGATATACCCCAATCCTATATGGGATATTGCCTGTGTCTTCCCCATTGAAGACAGATCCAACTGTTCATCTCTTCTGCCATTCCCTTGTTCCCCATAATAAATTCAACCGTTTCTGTCTTCAAGGGCCCAACTTTAGTCTCAGCTAATATATTTCCTCTTCACATACCGAACGAAGCTTTTACTATCCTCTTTTATATTCTTTGCTAGCTTACCTTCGAACCTCAACTTTTCTTCCCTTATTGCCTTTTTAGTTATCTTCTGTTGCTCTTTGAAAGTTTCCCAGTCCTTTGGCTTCCCGCTCATCTTTGCTATGTTATAATTCTTCTCTTTATTTTTATACTGTTCTTGACTTCCCTTGTTAGCCTCGGTTGTCCTCTACTCCACTTAGAAACTTTCTTTCACCTTGGAATGATCTGATCCTGCACCTGCTGTATTATTCCCAGAAATTCCTACCATTGTTGTTCCACTGTCATCCCTGCTTGTGTATCCTTCCAGTCGGTTTTGGCTAGTTCCTCCCTCATGGCCCCATAGTTTCCTTTGTTCAACTGTAACACTGACACTTCCGATTTAGAGTAGCCCACTAATTGGAAGCATTAAATGCCTTATTGAGTTTCCTATTCATCAAGTCTACTACCCTGTTCTCATGAATCGCCCTGGACCCTCACTAAAAATATAGAAACTGCAGGACCTGTGACCGCAAAAAACTGCAGAGCGTTGTGTAAAGAGCTGAGCCCAGCTCCGAAACCAGCCTCCCCTCCATGAACTCCGTCCATAGATCCTGGCGCATCGATGAAACAACCAGCAGCATCACAGAACCACCTCCTGTCACGCCGGCCATTATGTCTTCTGCACCTGCCCATCGGAGGGAAGATGCGAAGGCATGTCTCACTAGGCTCAAGGACAACTTCTACCCCACAGTTATCGGACTATTAAACTGTCCTCTACCATGATAAATATACTCTTGACCTCGCAATCTGCTTACCCTTTGCTATGGCCCCTTATTCTCTATCAGCACTGCACTCTCTGTGTAACTGTGACCATTTATTCTGCATTCTGTGATTGATTTACGTTGCTTCAGTACCATGAAGTGATCGGTATCTCTGGATGTCTTACTGAAATCCATACAAACAACATCTACTGTTTATCCGCGTCAACTTTCCTAGTAATCTCTTCAGAAATTCAATAAGATTTGACAAACATGACCTTCCACGCAAAAATCCATGTTGACCGTTCCTCATCAGGCTGTCTATACAGATAATTATATATACCATCTCCAAGAATACTTTCCATTAATTTACCCACCGCTGACGTCAAACTGACAGACCTACAATTGCCAGGTTTATTCTTCGAATCCAGTTGAAACAATGGAACCGCATGAGCAATACGCCAATCCCCGGCACCATTCGCGCTTCTACTTACATTTGAAATATTTCTGTCAGAGCCCCTGCTATTTCTGCACTAACCTCCGTCAAGGTCCTACTGAATATTCTGTCAGTACTCAGAGATTTATCCACATTTATATTCCTTAACAGCGCCAGTCCGTACTCCTCTTTAATAGCCATAGTTTCCATAGCTTCCCTACTTGTTTCCCTTACCTTACACAACTCAGTATCCTGCTCCTTAGTAAATACCGAAGAACATAACTGTTCAAAATCTCCCCCATCTCTCTTGGCTCCACATATAGCTGTTCACTCTGATTCTCTAAGTGACCAATTTTATCCCTTACTATCCTTTTGCTATTAATATAACTGGCGAAACCCTTTGGAATTATTTTCACCTTATTTGCCAAACCAAACTCTTTTCTTATTTTAGCCTTTCTAATTTCTCTCTTGAGATTCTTCTTACATTATTTATATTCTTCGAGCACCTCATTTACTCCATGATGCCTATATTTATTGAAGATCTCTCTTTTTTTCCGAACAAAGTTTCCAATATCCCTTGAAAACTATGGCTGTATCAAACCTTTAACCTTTCCTTTTAACCTAACAGGAACACAAAGTTTCTGTACCTTCAAAATTTCACCTCAAAATCCAGTAGGATATGTATCAGTTAAAGCTATGGGTTGGACAAATGGCAGGTGGAGTTTCACACAGAGAAATGTGACATGTTGCGACTTGATCGGACAAGTGTTAAGATATAGAACACTCTTAAAACCAGGAAACTAAACAGTGTTGATTTTCAGAGGAAGATTGGGTTCCAATGTCACTATCCGTGGTTAAGGACTCAGAACGTAGAACATAGAATAGTACAGCTCATTAAAAGCCATTCGGTCCAAACTGTTGTGCCGACCCCTCAGACACTGCCTCCCATATAACCACACCCCACTTAAAATTATTCCATGTACCTGTCTAGTAGTCTCCTAAACTACACGAGTCCAGCTGCCTCCACCACTGACTCAGGCAGTGCATTCCACGCACCAGCCACTCTCTGAGTGAAAAACCTTCCTCTAATATCCCCCTTGAACTTCCCTCACCTTACCTTAAAGCCATGTCCTCTTGTACTGAGCAGTGGTGCCCAAAGGAAGAGGCGCTGGCTGTCCTCTCTGCCTATTCCTCTTAATATTTTGTACATCTCTATCATGTCTCCTCTCATCCTCCTTTTCTTCAAAGAGTAAAGCCCTAACTCCCTTAATCTCTGATCATAATCCATACTCTCCAAACCAGTCAGCATCCTGTAAAACTCCTCTGTACCCTTTCCAATGCTTCCACATCGTTCCTTTTCTGAGGCGACCAGAACGGAACACAATACTCCAAGTGTGGCCTAACTAGAGTTTTATAGAGCTGCATCATTACATCCCGTCTCCTACACTCTATCCCTCGATTTATGAAAGCTAAAACCCCATAAGTTTTCTTACCTACCCTATGTACATGTGAGGCAACTTTCAGGGATTAGTGGAAACGTACCCCCAGATCCCTCTGCTCCTGCACACTTCCAAGTATCCTGCCATTTACGTTGTACTCTGCCTTGCAGTTTGTCCTCCCAAAGTGTCCCACCTCACACTTCTCCGGGTTGATCTCCATCTCCCACTTCTCAGTCCACTTCTGCATCCTATCAATGTCTCAATGCCATCGTCGACAATCCTCTACACTATCTACAACACCACCAACCTTTGTGTTGTCTGCAAACTGGCCAACCCTCCATTCCACCCCCACTTCACGGTCGTTAATAAAAATCACAAAAAGTAGAGGTCCCAGAACAGATCCTTGTGGCACACCACTAGACAGAACCCTTCAATCTGAATGCATTCCCTCGACCACGACCCTCTGCCTTCTGCAGGCAAGCCAGTTCTGAATCCACCTGGCCAAACTTCCCTGGATCTGATGCCTTCTGACTTTCTGAATAAGCCTACCGTGTGGAACCTTGTCAAATGCCGTACTAAAATCCATGTAGATCACATCCACTGCAGGATCCTCATCTATATGTCTGGTCACCTCCTCAAACAACTCTATCAGGCTTGGTAGGCACGATCTGCCCTTCACAAAGCCATGCTGACTGTCCCTGATCAGACAATGATCCTCTAAATGCCCATAGATCATATCTCTGAGAATCTTTTCCAAAAGCTTTCCCACCACAGACATAAGGTTCACTGGTCTATAATTACCTGGACTATCCCTACTAACCTTTTTAAACAAAGGAACAACATTCGCCACCCTCCAATCCTCCGGTACCATTCCCGTGGACAACGAGGACATAAAGATCCTAGCCAGAGGTTCAGCAATCTCTTCCGTTGCCTCGTGTAGCAGCCTGTGGCATATTCCGTCAGGCCCCGGGGACTTATCCGTCCTAATGTATTTTAACAACTCCAACACCTCCTCTCCATTAATATCAACATGCTCCAGAACATCAACCTCACTCATATTATCCTCACCGTCATCAAGTTCTCTCTCAGTGGTGAATACCGAAGAGAAGTTTTCATTCAGGACCTCGCTCACTTCCACAGTCTCCAGGCACGTCTTCCCACTTTTATCTCTAATCGGTCCTACATTCACTCCTGTCATCCTTTTGTTTTTCACATTGACAAATTGAAGAATGCCTTGGTGTTTTCCTTTGCCCTGCTCCCCAAGTCCTTCTAATGCCCCCTTCTTGCTCTTCTCAGCCCCTTCTTAAGGTCCTTTCTTGCTACCCTATATTCCTCAATAACCCCGTCTGATCCTTCCTTGCTAAACCTCATGTATGCTGCCTTCTTCCACCTGACTAGATTTTCCACTTCACTCTTCAACCATTGTTTATCTTCCCCACCGGGACAAATTTATCCTTAACATCCTGCAAGAGATCTTTAAACATGGACCACATGTCCATAGTACATTTCCCTGCAAAAACATCATCCCAATTCACACCCGCAATTACTATCTTTATAGCCTCATAATCTCCCCTTCCCCATTCAAATATTTTCATGTCCCCTTTGATTCTATCCTTTTCCAAGATAATGCTAAATGTCAGGGAGCGATGATCACCCACTGACAGATCTGTGTTAAGCAGGCATATTACACGCATGTCTTTATTATTGAGGACACTGGTTTCAAAAGTCAGAAGTGATTTTGCAACTTCATCAAAATGTCTGTTAAGGCTGCATCCGGCGCATTATACATAATTCTGTTCACCACATTGTTGGGAGGATTAGAAGGCCTTGGATAGCCTCCGAAGATGTTGAACGAGAGATCCGACAGAGGTTTCTAAGATCACAAAAGATATAGACTGAGTGGACAGACAGTTCCTTTTTCCAATGTCGAAATATATCATACCAGAGGGAGTGCATTCGGGACAACATTGTAGGCCTGTTTCTGTACTCTGCTGGGTAGTCTCTGTTCCTTAGGGTCCCTCTGTTTTGCAACACTCTCAACGGTCCCTGTACCTGTGACTCCACTTTCAAGGAACCGTGTACCTGTAGCCCTGCGTCCTTCCGTTCTTTAACATATCGCACGTTTCCTCACTTTGACCGTGCAAGTCCTACCCTGTTGTTTGCCCTTCTGAAATACGACAGCGCAAACTAACTTGCAAGTGCTCCTGTTCAGCCGACTTCCCCGGCGAATCGAGATCCCACTGTAAGAGATAACTGTCTTCACTGTTTAAAACGCCATCAACATTAATGTCGTCTGCAAGCTCACCTACCGTGTATTGTATAATCTGCAATAAATGGTCGATATAATTGACAAAGATCACTGGTCCCACCACCGACCACCCTTGGGCAACGCTAGTGACGGGATTCCAGTCTGCGAAATGGACTGCAATTCTAAACTTTGTCCCATATCGCTGAGCCAAATATATACCGGATCAGCCATCCCTCCCTGAGTCGCACACCATCCCCAGGGCGGTATACCATCTGGGTTCTTGTTAAATTCTATGTACATTACATCCAGCACGTCGGACTGAGCAGTCCTCCTTAATGAAATCGGTCAGAGAGATCTCCTTCGGTTCCAAAACATCTTCACACCAGTCTCTTATCTGAGCCCTTGTAAATAGCCTTGTTCAAGCCTCTGTATGGTACATCTTCTACCAGTTCCTGGTCTGTCCTCCACAGTCAAATCCGCCCGAAAAATCTACCTGGGTCTCACGTCACCTGTCATCTCCTTCCCCCTTCTCTGGTTTATTTTCCCTATCTTTCCCTCTCCCGCCCAATCTCACTGCTCCATTCCTTCTTCGTCTCTCTCTACATTCCTCTCTTCCATCTTCCAGAGTGATCTACCATCTGGATTTTGATACGGGACTTGTCAAGCATCCATTATGCCTATCAATTCGGACATATCAGTCAATCAAGTTCCCCTGGGGCCGATACCATTACACGGAGTAGTCTATCATGTTGAAAAAAAAGTCTTATTTTCTTCTCTGTTCACAATGTCAACTTCCCTGTTCTCATGAAACGCCCTGGTTCCTTACTAAAAATATGAACGCTGCTCCGCCCATTACGCTGGAAACTGCAGAGCGTTGTGGAAAGAGCTGAGCCCAGCTCCGAAACCAGCTTCCCCTCCATGAACTCTTTCTACACATACTGCTGTTTCGATAAAGCACCCAGCATCATCAAAGGACCCCGGACATTCTGTCTTCTGCACCCTCCCATCGGAGGGAAAATGCGGAAGCATGTATCAGGAGGCTCAAGGACAGCTTCTACACTACAGTAATCAGACTATTGAACGAAGCCCTAATACGATAAGATGTGCTCTTGACATCAAATCTTCCTCTTCGCGGCTCTTGAAATTTAAAGTCCGTCTGCACTACAATTTCTCTGTAATTTTGATACTTTATTCTGCATTCTGTGATTGAGTAACCTTGTTCTACTCTAATGAAGTGACCTGTGTCTATGGATGTGGGTGGGATCTCTCCTATCTGTGATGTTTATATGGATTACTTCAAATTATCTGGATAAACAGGGTCTGATTAGTAACAGTCAACATGGATTTGTGAGTGGAAGTTCATGTTTGAAAAATCTTATTGAATTTTTTGGAAAGGTAACTAGGAAAGTTTACGACGGTGAAGCAGTGGATGTTGTCTATAAGGACTTCAGTAAGTAATTGACAAGGTTCCACACGGAAGCTTCGTTAGGAAGGTTCAACTGCTAGGTATTAATATTGAAGCAGTAAAATTTATTCAACGGTGGCTGGATGGGAGATGCCAGAGAGTAGTGGTGGATAACTGTATGTCATGTTGGAGGCCGGTCACTAGTGTTGTGCCTCAGGAATCTGTACTGGGTCCAATGTTGTTTCTCATATACATTAATGATCTGGATGATGGGGTGGTAAATTGGATTAGTAAGTATGCAAACGATACTAGATAGGTGGCGTTGTGGATAGTGAAGCAGGTTTTCAAAGCTTGCAGGGAGATTTGGGCCAGTTAGAAATGTGTGCTGAAAGATAGCAGATGGAGTTTAATGCTGATAGGTTTGAGGTGCTAAATTTTGATAGGTCTAATCAAAATAGGAAATACCTGGTAAATGGTAAGGCTTTGAGGAATGCAGTAGAACAGAGTGATCTGGGAATAATGGTGCACAGTTCCCTGAAGGTGGAATCTCATGTGGATAGGGTGGTGAAGAAAGCTTTTTGTATGCTGGCCTTTAGAAATCAGAGCATTGAGTATAGGATTTGGGATGTAATGTTAAAATTGTACAAGGCATTGGTGAGGACAAATTTCGAGTATTGTGCACAGTTCTGGTCACCGAACTATAGGAAAGATGTCAACAAAATCGAGAGAGTACAGAGGAGATTTACGAGAATGTTACCTGAGTTTCAGCACCTAAGTTACAAAGAAAGTTTGAACAAGTTAGGCCTTTATACTTTGGATCGTAGAAGGTTGAGGGGGGACTTGATAGGGGTATTTAAAATTACCAGAGGTATAGATAGAGTTGACGTGGATAGGTTTATTTTTTCATTGAGAGCAGTGGAGATTCAAACAAGAGGACATGAGTTGAGAGTTAAGGAGCAAAAGTTTAGACGGGACATTTTTACACAGAGAGTGGTAGCTGTGTGGAACGATCTTCCAGTGGAAGTGGTGGAAGCAGGTTCGATATTGCCATTTAAAGTAAAGTGGATAGATATATGGACAGGGAAGGAATGGAGGGATATGGGCTGAGTGACTAGGTGAGAGTAAGCGTTCGGAACGGAGTAGAAGGGCCGAGATGGCCTGTTTCCTTGCTGTAATTGTTATATGTTTTTACATATATGAACGAATTGGATGAAAATGTAGATGTGTGATTTGGTATGTTTGCAGATGATACATTGAGGGGTGTTGTGTTCGTTTAGAGGACCTGCAAAGAATTCCGTAGGACATGGATCGGTTTCTGATATGGGATGGAGGAATGGCAGATGGTGTTTAACCCGGACAAACGTAAAATTTTGTACCTTGGTAGGCAAAATGCTCAGATATAGCACAAGCTCATAAGAGTAACAGAGGGTATCATTCACAAAAGTGAAATGTCTAAAACCAGAAGGAATGCATCCTGGACAGCGTTGCCGGCCGAAGGGCCTGTTCCTGTGCTGTACTGGCTGGTCTACGATGCAGGATGTTATAAACACACAAAGCCTTGTTAAATGTCCAGGTTCTCACTGGTCTTGTCCACAGACAGCAGAGGTCCCAGTGCGGATCCGTGGGTAACAGCACCAGTCACGGACGTCCGCCGGCCTCTGTGTCCAGTGGACAAGCCAGTACGGAAACCAAATTCCCAATTCACTGTGAATCCCAGTCATCACAATCTTGTGAATGGATCTCCCATGAGAGAGACTTTGTCAAAGGCCCGTCTACAGTCAACACTTTATCTCTCCATTATCTCAACCGGAGATCCCTTTCCCTGTCAAGAGTTTAGGGTTCTGTCGTTAACTGTCTCCTGTCCCTTCACATTTAACGCCCCAAAGGAAAATACCTCACACTTACCTGAGCTAAACTGCGTTTGCCATTTTCCACCCAGATCTACAACTGATGCATACCCCACCGAATCTATTGACGATATTCCGCCTGTCCACAACATCACCAATCCTTGTGTCTTCTGAGATTTTACAACGATCCATTTCTATTTTCATCCAGGACAGTCACACCCATCACAAACACCGGATTGTCCGGTTGTATATGTATACCATTTCCCACCATCTTTTCCCTTTTTTCTCAAAATATATTTTGTTTTATTTTTTGTTGAAAAACATTTCGGAACAGGCACTTCCGGCCATTCAGGCCGCGCTGCTCAACAATTCTCCGAATTATTCCGTTTTCTAATGACTGTTCAATTTACAATAACCAAATAACCAACCTACCGGTATGTCTTTGGACTGTGGGAGGAAACCAGAGCGCCCGGAGGAAATCCACTCACTCATGGGGGAGAAATTGGAAACACCCTGCAGGCAGCGACGGGAATTGAACCCGGGTCGCTGGTACTGTAAAGCGCTGCGCTAACCATCATGTGCCCTTGCCGCCCTTCTCCTTGCCAGCAGCCACAAAACAAAGAAACACAACGGAGTCCACGAAAATCCCCACAACATGTTCATCCCCACAAGACCGTCGTTTATCCCATGTGTGAACAAGGAACAAAGCGGGCAAACAACAATACAGCTACGAAAAATGATAAAACCGTGACACTCTCTCTTTCCACTCTTTCGCACCCTCTCTCTCGCTGCATTGTCTCTTTCTCCTCTCTCTCCCACTTTTTTCTCCCCTCACTACCGCTCTCTTCCCCACTCTTTCTCTGTCTCTCTCACACATTCCACTCCCTATTCACACAGAACATCGCTTCCTCTTCTCACCCGTCCATTTCCCCTCCCCTCTCTCTTCTCGTTTTCTCTTCCCCATTCTCTCACATTTTCCTGCCCATCGCTCCCCTCATACCATCCCCTGAGTTCTCCTTCTGTTTATCTGAATGGTCTCTCCACAGGTCCGCATAAACAGGAGCCGAACGAGAACATCGGAAATAGACCGGACCGTAAGATTTGCCTTCTCTGCCTAGTTACATCCGCCCTCTTCGTGACAGTGGTCGGGCTGTCGATCCCTGGTGAGTCGAAACAACTCCGGTTGGAGTCAGACCGTAAAATAACAGAGTGGAATGAAACGTGAGTGTAAAACCTCACAGTGACACAGACTCGCCGCTCAACGTGTACCTCAACACGTACCTCACCATGACACTGACACATACCGTTCCGTGACACTGTCAAGTACCTCACTGTGACACTGCCACGCCCCTCACCGTGGAACTGAAACTACCCTTCCTGGACAGGAACATAACTCCCACCATGACACAGTTACGTCCATATCGTGACACCGAATAAAAGCAACTCTGTATCCAGTCGGCCAATTCCCCGTGCATTCCATGTGTCATAATCTTCTGGATAAGCCTCCCCTGAGAACTCAGTCAAACACCCACGGCTCCAACTTAATCGATCACATTTGGCAGACGTGACAAAATCTCTGAAATCAGAGAGACGCTTGTCGGCCCTGGGAAGTCAAGGGATTTGAACTCTCAGCGATGAGGCTCAATGTAACTGGGATTGAGAGAGGGACGGGTGATTGTGGTGGAAGGAGAGACCACGGTTGGTGGGTGGAAGGAGTCCCAGTGGGGGACACGGCTGAATACACCAACACAGTGAAAGAGAACATGAGAAATAGATTGATCCAAAGGATCTGCCTACGCCACCTCGCTACTGGCGCCATTATCGTGATTGTTGCCGCGCTATCGACCAATGGTGAGCCGAACGGGCTGAAAATGTAAATAAATTGTTATTGTAAAACATTACATTGATACCGACACGCCCTTAACAGTGACACTGAGACACCACTCACTGTGACATCTATACGCACCTCAACCTGACACGTCCATCTCCGCACCGTGACAAAGACACATACGTCACTGTAACACCCCTTAACGAGACGGTATTGTCCCTCAAACTAACACCAATGCAATTACCCACACCTCACCCTGACACAGACAAATCCCTCAACACTGACGCAATTACCCACACCTCGCCCTGACACAGACAAATCCCTCAACACTGACGCAATTACCCACACCTCGCCCTGACACAGACAAATCCCTCAACACTGAGGCAATTACCCACACCACACCCTGACACAGACAGATCCCTCAACACTGACGCAATTACCCACACCTCGCCCTGACACAGACAAATCCCTCAACACTGAGGCAATTACCCACACCTCACCCTGACACAGACAAATCCCTCAACACCTATGCAATTACCCACACCTCACCCTGACACAGACAAATCCCTCAACACTGAGGTAATTATCCACACCTCACCCTGACACAGACAAATCCCTCAACACTGAGGCAATTACCCACACCTCACCCTGACACAGACAAATCCCTCAACACTGAGGCAATTACCGACACCTCACCCTGACACAGACAAATCCCTCAACACTGAGGCAATTTCCCAGACCTCACCCTGACACAGACAAATCCCTCAACACCAATGCAATTACCCACACCTCACCCTGACACAGACAAATCCCTCAACACTGAGGCAATTGCCCACACCTCACCCTGACACAGACAAATCCCTCAACACTGTGGCAATTACCCACACCTCACCCTGACACAGACAAATCCCTCAACACTGAGGCAATTACCCACACCTCACCCTGACACAGACAAATCCCTCAACACTGAGGCAATTACCCACACCTCACCCTGACACAGACAAATCCCTCAACACTGAGGCAATTACCCACACCTCACCCTGACACAGACAAATCCCTCAACACTGAGGCAATTACCCACACCTCACCCTGACACAGACAAATCCCTCAACACTGAGGCAATTACCCACACCTCACCCTGACACAGACAAATCCCTCAAAACCAATGCAATTACCCACACCTCACTCTGACACAGACAAATCCCTCAACACTGAGGCAATTACACACACCTCACCCTGACACAGACAAATCCCTCAACACTGAGGCAATTACCCACACCTCACCCTGACACAGACAAATCCCTCAACACTGAGGCAATTTCCCAGACCTCACCCTGACACAGACAAATCCCTCAACACCAATGCAATTACCCACACCTCACCCTGACACAGACAAATCCCTCAACACTGAGGCAATTGCCCACACCTCACCCTGACACAGACAAATCCCTCAACACTGTGGCAATTACCCACACCTCACCCTGACACAGACAAATCCCTCAACACTGAGGCAATTACCCACACCTCACCCTGACACAGACAAATCCCTCAACACTGAGGCAATTACCCACACCTCACCCTGACACAGACAAATCCCTCAACACTGAGGCAATTACCCACACCTCACCCTGACACAGACAAATCCCTCAACACTGAGGCAATTACCCACACCTCACCCTGACACAGACAAATCCCTCAACACTGAGGCAATTACCCACACCTCACCCTGACACAGACAAATCCCTCAAAACCAATGCAATTACCCACACCTCACTCTGACACAGACAAATCCCTCAACACTGAGGCAATTACACACACCTCACCCTGACACAGACAAATCCCTCAACACTGAGGCAATTACCCACACCTCACCCTGACACAGACAAATCCCTCAACACTGAGGCAATTACCCACACCTCACCCTGACACAGACAAATCCCTCAACACTGAGGCAATTCCCCACACCTCACCCTGACACAGACAAATCCCTCAACACTGAGGCAATTACACACACCTCACCCTGTCACAGACAAATCCCTCAACACCAATGCAATTACCCACACCTCACCCTGACACAGACAAATCCCTCAACACTGAGGCAATTACCCACACCTCACCCTGACACAGACAAATCCCTCAACACTGAGGCAATTACCCACACCTCACCCTGACACAGACAAATCCCTCAACACTGAGGCAATTACCCACACCTCACCCTGACACAGACAAATCCCTCAACACTGAGGCAATTACCCACACCTCACACTGACACAGACAAATCCCTCAACACCAATGCAATTACCCACACCTCACCCTGACACAGACAAATCCCTCAACACTGAGGCAATTACCCACACCTCACCCTGACACAGACAAATCCCTCAACACTGAGGCAATTCCCCACACCTCACCCTGACACAGACAAATCCCTCAACACTGAGGCAATTACACACACCTCACCCTGTCACAGACAAATCCCTCAACACCAATGCAATTACCCACACCTCACCCTGACACAGACAAATCCCTCAACACTGAGGCAATTACCCACACCTCACACTGACACAGGCAAATCTCTCAACACTGAGGTAATTACCCACACCTCACCCTGACACAGGCAAACCCTCACCGTGATAGCGACACTGAAATTCACAGTGAAAACTACACAGTACGCCCCGTGACGTTGACGCATACCTCTGCTTGACATTGTCACACCTACCGTAGCCCTGACATGCCTCTCACCGTGATACAGACACAACCCTCTCTGTGAGACCAGCACACCCCAAACCATGATACAGCTATTCCACTCACCGTGACGTCACCACGCCCCTCACTCTGACATTTCCCTGACCGTGACATCGAGATACACTTCATTGTGACCAGGTACACCTCTCGCCGTGGCACAGAATCTCCTATCACAATGAAAGCGACAAGTCCCTCACAGCAATTCGGACATGCCCCGCACGATACTGACGCAGACCTCACTGTAACGTCAACAAATCTTCACCGGGACATTGATGACACAGACAATTGATGACAATTGATGACACTGATGACTCAGCGTGACAGACACACCCCTCAAGGTGGAGCCGACGCCTCTCACTGTGACACCCTTCACCGTGACACTGACACCACATTCTCTCTGACCTGTTCGGTAGCGTGACGCTGACTCACGTGGCACTGTAAACGCTAAACATCATTCACAATCTCTCTCAGTTTCACAGATTCGTCAGTCTAAGGAAACCTGCAAACGAAACGATAGTGAATTAAACTCAGCCCTTCAATCCATGGTTTCTGCGCTCAACTCTAATCTGTCTGTTCTTAAACACAAACACAGCGATCTCCGTCACCAGTTCTGTGAATTGTTGACCAGCAGAAGAGGTGAGGCATCATCCCACTCTTTAACCCACTCCTCATCACAGTCCAGGCATGGAGACAGGAGGCGTCACTCTGTGCTTGATATCGGGAGTGTGTGAAGAGATGGTATGGAGGGTGATTCACTCTGTGTTTGACCCGGTGAGTGTGTGATGAGACTGCGGGGAGGAAGTTTCACTCTGTGTCTGACACCGGGTGTGTGTGATGAGACGGTGTGGAGGGAGTATCACTCTGTGTCTGACACCGGGTGTGTGTGATGAGACGGTGTGGAGGGAATAACACACAGAATCTGGAGCCGGGGGAGTGTTGACTGGACAGTGTGTAGGAAACTTCACCGCACATCTGACCGCTAGAATGTGTGATGAAGCGATTGAGAGAGAGATTCATTCTGTGTCTGACCCAGACAGTGCGTGACGAGGCTTTGCAAACGGAGCTAAACTCTGTGTGTGACTCCGTGAGTGTGTGATTGGACAGAGCGGATGGGAGTATCAATCCGCGACTGACCCCTGGAGTGTGTGATGTGTCCGTGGAGAGACAGATTCAATATGCATCTGACCACGTTAGCGAGTGATCGGATTGTGTGCAGAGAGCTTAAATCTGTGTCTCAACCCCCGTCTTTTTAATAGGACTTTATGTTTGACATAGTGTGCCTGTGATGGGAAGCTATGGTGTGAAGGGGGCGTTGGGTGAGTGCGTGGTCATGTGTGTGTCTGACACCGGGACCGGTTACACATGGCACGATGGTGTTCCGCTGTCTGTCTGATGCCAGTGGTGTGTGATAGGACGGTGCGGAGGGAGCTTCTCTCGTTTCCTGAACCCTATATTCTGTGATATCACCGGGTAGAAGCAGGATTTGTGTCTGACCACGGGAGTATGCGGTGGGATGGTGAAGAGAGTGTTTTAGTTCCTATCTGGTCACGGACGCGTGTAAGAGGGTAATGTGGGGGGAGGTTCACTCTGTATTTGTCCGCAGGACTGTGTGATGGGAGAGTGTGCAGTGAGCTTCATTTGATGTCTGACCCATGCAGTGTTTGACAGTGTGGTGAGAGAAATCTTCAGTCTGAGACTGACCCGGTCCTGTCTGATGGGACAGTGTGGAAGGAGCATCACTCTGTGTCTGACACCGGGAGAGTATGATGGGAACGTAAGACAGGAGCTTCATCCTTCGTCTGTCTCCGAGAGTGTGTGACGGGACATTGTGGATTGAAACCCAAATTGTGCCTGCCAATCAGGAAGAGTGGTTGAATGGCCTGCAGGGACGTTCACTCTATAACTGACACCGGGATCCTGTGATGGGACGGTGCCGAGGAAACTTCAATGCGAGTGTGATCCCGTGTGAAAGTGATGAGACGGTGCGGAGGGAGCTTCACACTGTTTCTGACCCTGCACCTGTGTCAAGGGACCGTGATAAAGAGCTTCACTCCCTGTATTTTTCCGGGTGTCTGTAGGAGGGTGCTGAAGGAGCAACATGTCCGATCCTGGAGTGTGCGATTGTACATTGCGACAGTAGTTTAACTCTGTGTCTGACTCCTCCATTTTGTGGTGAAACGCTGTGGAGGAAACTTAACACTGTGTCTGTCCCCGGGAGTCTGTGAATGGACGGTGTGGAAGGAGCTTCACTCTGTGCCTCTCCCAAGAGCGTGTGATTTGACAGTGCAGTCTGAACCCATGAGTGTGTGATGGGGCCGTGGAGAGAGAGAGTGCTTCACTCTGTGGCAGACCCCGGGTGCGTATGATGTAACAGTGTCAGTGATCTCCACTCTGTGTTTGCCCCTGGATTCCGTGATGGGACAGTGTTGAAAGATATTCCCTCAGTGACTTGCGTGATTACGTCCGTTGCGTGATTGGAAATTCCGGAGGGAGCTGAATCTTGTGTCTCACCCCGGGACTGTGTGACGAGACGGTGTGGATAGAAGTTCCACTAGTGTCTGTTCGTCAGGAAGTCTGTGATATGATGGCTGGAAGGAGTTTGTAACAGACTCTTGAGGATAGTGATGGGATGCAGCTGAGGGAGCTACACATTGTGACGGGTCAGGCGAGAATATAATGAGATGTCGGAGCGGGAGAATCAATTTGAGTCTGACACCAGGAGAGTGTAATGGGACGGTGCGAACGAGCATGAATTTCAATCTGATCACGGGAATGCGTGATAGGAGGGTGTGAGGGAGTTGTATCTGACCCCGGGAACGTGTAATGGGACAGATTAGAGAGAGTCGCAGACTGTGTGTCACTCGGGAGGGTGTGATGGGATGGCGTGGAGGGAGATTGATTTTTCCTTATTCCCGCTTTTCAGAGGAATATTGTTCCAAGGATTTGGTCAGATATGGAGACCGGTGCTACTTGTTCTCCACGTTTGAAACATTTTACAATGAAGCTCGGCAAAAGTGTTCAAACATTGATTCAAGGCTCCTGGAAATCAATTCACAGGATGAAGCGGTAAGGGTCACACCACGAGAAAGACTATAAGACCATAAGACAAGGAGCAGAAGTCGATAATTCGTCTCATTGAGTCTGCTCCGCCATTTTATCATGAGCTGTTTCATTTAGTCCCACTCTCCCGCCTTCTGCCCTGGCTACTCAGATACCTATCAACCTCTGCCTTAATTACACACAATGACTTGCCTCCACTGCCGTCCGTGGCAACAAATTCCACAGATTCACCACGTTCTGGCTAAAAGAATATTCTCGCTTCTCTGTTGTGAATGGGCGCCCTGCAATCCTCAAGTCATGCCCCTTCCATGGGAAACAACTTTGCCACATCCACTCTGTCCAGGCCTTTCAACATTCAAAATGGTTCTATGATGCCACCCTATTCTTCTAAACTCTAAGGAGCACCGTCCAAAAGCGGTCAAACCTTCCTCATGTGTTAACACTCTCATTCAGGGAAATATTCTTGTGAATGTTCTCTGAACCCTCTCCAACGTCATCACATCCTTTCTTAAATAAAGAGCCCAAACCTGCATACAGTGTTCCAAGTGAGGTCTTACCAGAGCCTTATAGAGCCTCAACATCACATCCCTGCTCCTATACTCTATTCCTCTCGAAATAAATGCCAACATTGCATTCACCTTCTTCACCACCGACTCAACCTGGAGGTTATCCTTAAGGGCATCCTGCACAAGGACTCCCAAGTACCGTAGGATCTCAGAACTTTGAATTTTCTCCTCATTTAAATAATTGTCTGCCGGTTTATTTCTTCTACCTTAGTGCGTGACTATACACTTTCCAACAGTGTAATTCATTTGCCACTTCTTTAACCATTCCCCCAATCTATCCAAGTCTCGCTGCAGACTCTCTGTTTCTTGAGCACTACCGGCCCCTCCACCTATCTTTGTATCATCAGTAAATTTAGCCATAAAGTCATCTATTCCATAATCCAAATCGTTGATATACAACGTAAAAAGAAGCGGCCCCATCACAGACCCCTGTGGAACAACAATGGTAACCTGCATACAATCAGAATGGGATCCCTTTATTACCACTCTCTGTTTCCTGCCAATCGGCCGTAATTCCAGGGTCTCTTATTTTTTTCAGCAGCGTCAATTGCGGCACCTTGTCAAAGGCTTTCTGACAATCCAAATTCACAAAGTCCACTGCATCTCCCTTGCCTAGCCTACTTGTAATTTCCTCAAAAAATTATCCACACGGCTCCCACGTTTACCAGAATTCATCGACCATCACATGGCCTTGAGTTAAAGAACAGATTGAAGCTTCCTTCTCGCCTTCCCATCAGACACACCCGTGGTCAGACACAGAGAGAAGGACCCAGCAGACCGTCCCATCACAAACTTCCGGGGTCAGAAACAGAAACAGAATACAACTCCCTCCACACTGTCCCATGACACATTTGCGGGGTCAGACACAGAGTGAATCTCCCTCCACACCGACCCATCACAAAGCCCCTGGTTCAGACACAGAGTGAATCTCCTTCCACTCTCCTATCACACACTCCCGGGTTCAGACACCGAGTGAATCTCCCTCCACACCGTCCCATCACACACTCCCGGCGTCAGACACAGAATGAATCTCTCTCCACACCGTCCCATCGCACATCCCCCTGATCAGACACAGAGTGAAGTTCCCTTCAGCGAGTCCCATAACACACTCCTGTGGTCAGACACAAAGAGAATCTCCCTCCACACCGTTCCATCACACACTCCCGGGGTCAGACACAGAGTGAATCTCCCTCCACACTGTCCTATCACACACTCCCGGGTTAAGACTCAGAGTGAATCTCCCTCCACACCGTCCCGTTGTACATCCCCCTGGTCAGACACAGAGTGAAGCTCACTCCACACCGTCCCATCACACACTCCCGGGATCAGACAAAGTTTGAAGCTCCCTCCACACCGTCCCATCACACAATCCCGGGGTCAGACACAGAGTGAATCTCCCTCCACACCGTCCCATCACACTCTCCCGGTGTCAGGCACAGTGTGAATCACCCTCCACACCGTTCCATCACACACTCCCGCGGTCAGACACAGAGTGAATCTCCCTCCACACTGTCCCATCACACTCTCCCGGTGTCAGGCACAGTGTGTATCACCCTTCACACCGTTCCATCACACACTCCCGCGGTCAGACACAGAGTGAATCTCCCTCCAAACTGTCCTATCACACACTCCCGGGTTCAGACTCAGAGTGAATCTCCCTCCACACCGTCCCAGCACACAATCCCGGGGTCAGACACAGAGTGAATCTCCCTCCACACCGTTCCATCACACACTCCCGGGGTCAGGCACTGTGTGAATCACACTCGACACCGTTCCATCACACACTGCTGGGGTCAGACACAGAGTGAATCTCCCTCCACACCGTCCATCACACACTCCCGGGTTCAGACTCAGAGTGAATCTCCCTCCACACCGTCCCGTTGTACATCCCCCTGGTCAGACACCGAGTGAAGCTCACTCCACACCGTCCCATCACACACTCCCGGGATCAGACAAAGTTTGAAGCTCCGTCCACACCGTCCCATCACACAATCCCGGGGTCAGACACAGAGTGAATCTCCCACCACACCGTCCCATCACACTCTCCCTGTGTCAGGCACAGTGTGAATCACCCTCCACACCGTTCCATCACACACTCCCGGGTTCAGACTCAGAGTGAATCTCCCTCCACACCGTCCCATCACACAATACCTGGGTCAGACACAGAGTGAATCTCCCTCCACACCGTCCCATCACACTCTCCCGGGGTCAGGCACAGTGTGAATCACACTCGACACCGTTCCATCACACAATCCCGGGGTCAGACACAGAGTGAATCTCCCTCCACACTGTCCCATTGCACATCCCCCTGGTCAGACACAGAGTGAGGGTATCCTGCACGACGACTCCTAAGTCCCGTTGCATCTCTGAACTTTGAATTCTCTCCCCATTTAAATAATAGTCTGCTTTTTTATTTCTTCTACCAAAATGCATGACCATACTTTTTCCAACATTGTAATTCATTTGCCACTTCCTTGCCCATTCTCGCAATTTATCCAAGTCTCTCTGCAGACTCTCTGTTTCCTCAGCAAATCAGCCAACCCTCTAATCACGTATGTAACTTTCCCATTATTCCAGGTGCTCGTAACTCGTTTAACAGCCTCATGTACGGCACCTTGTCAAAGGCCTTCTGAGAATCCAAATACACAATATCCACTGCATCTCGCTTGTCTAACCTACTTGTAATTTCCTCGAAAAATTGCAATAGGTTTGAGAAGAGATTTTCACACGGATCCCATGTTTACAAGGATGAGAAAAAATAGTGGAGGCCCATGTTTATCGATCATCACACTCCCGGGCTAAGAAACAGAATGAAGCTTTCTCCATGCCGCCCCATCACACACTCCCGGGGTCAGACACAGAGTGAATCTCCGTCCACACCGCCCAATCACACACACCCGGGGTCAGTCACAGAGTGAATCTCCCTCCACACCGTCCCATTACACACTCCCGGGGTCAGACACAGAGTGAATTTCCCTCCACACCGTCCCATCACACACTCCCGGTGTCAGACACAGAGTGAATCTCCCTCCACACCGTCCCATCACACACCCCCGGTGTCAGACACAGAGTGAATCTCCCTCCACACCGTCCCATTACACACTCCCGGGGTCAGACACAGAGGGATTCTCCGTCCACACCGCCCAATCACACACACCCGGGGTCAGTCACAGAGTGAATCTCCCTCCACACCGTCCCATTACACACTCCCTGGGTCAGACACAGAGGGAGTCTCCGTCCACACCGCCCCATCACACACTTCCGGGGTCAGTCACAGAGTCAAGCTCCTTCCACACAATCCCTTCACACACTTCCGGGGTCAGATATACAGTGACGCTCCTTAAATTTTACTCGAATTCAATCATTAATTATAGCACTTTAATTTCACAGAATTTTATTGAGAAAGCTGTCCAGGACCAAGGCGGTTCATACTGGATTGGAAAATGCGAAGATGGGTGAGATTTGGGATCCTGCAAGTTTCTGAGAAGAGAGCTGTCGTGGGATTGATACAGGCTGCGAATAGGGAGTGGGGCAGTGGGATTAGTTTGGGGACGGACACGGGTTGCTAGAGGGAGTGGCAATTGCCATTAACTTGTGGACTGACAAGAGCTGTGGGAAGAGTATTGACAATCAGGGCATTTTGGGGACAGAGAGAGTTCTGCGTGGAGAGAATGGGCAATTGGATTTGTTTGGCGACCGACACGGGAAGTTGGTAGAGACGTTATCCGTGAATTAATTTGGGCATTGACAGAGATCTGTGGGAAGAGGGTGGGAAGTGGTAGTGTTTTGGTTTCTGACACAGGTCTCGAACAAGAAGGCTGGACAGTGGGATTATTCCAGGGATTAGCACAGGGCTGTGGGGAGTGAGTGGGAAGTGCGAGTGTTTTGGGGACCGACAGAGTCCTCTGCGGAGAGATCGAGGCAGTGGGTGTACTTTGGACAGACACTGATCTGTGGGGTGAGAGTGGGAAGTCAGGGTATTTTGGGGTGTAAAGCAGACATGTGGGGAGAAAGTGAAGCAGTGGGAGTATTTTGGAGACTGACATTGGGCCTTGGGTTTATGGGTAAATTTATGGCCTGTGGGATCAGGTGGGGTACTGGGATTATGCTGGGTTCGGACACCGGTCTGTGGGGAGAGGGTGGGACATGGTATTATTTCCGGGACTGACACAGGGTGGCATGGAGCGTGTGGGTCACTGTGAGTAATTTGGAGACTGGCTCAGGGCTGTGCTGGGAAAGTGGAATAGTGGGAGATTATGAGGTCTGCCACAGGTCAATGGTGAGGGAGTGTGTCTGTGATTTAGGGGACTGACACAGGGCTGCCTGGGAAGGTGGGGTAGTGGGAGATTTCGGGGTCTTCCACAGGTCAGTGATGAGGGTGTGCGTCAGTGGTTTCGGGGACTGACACAGGGCTGTCTGGGAAGGTGGGGTAGTGGGAGATTTTGCGGTCTTCCACAGGTCAGTGATGAGTGTGCGTCAGTGGTTTCGGGGACTGACACAGGGCTGCCTGGGAAGGTGGGGTAGTGGGAGATTTTGGGGTCTTCCACAGGTCAGTGATGAGGGTGTGCGTCAGTGGTTTCGGGGACTGACACAGGGCTGTCTGCTGGAGTTGCGTTGTCCCTTTTGAACTTGTTTCCCCCTCCTTGTCAGGAAAGTGTTCTCAAATGTCGTGTACAAGAAGAACGCTGGGAAGCCTGAATGCAGTATTTGTAAATCCAGTTGCAAAGCTGAGCGGCACCGTTTCATCTGTGAGAAGTCTGCTCCTTTGTGGCCGGATATTTCAGAAAAGATCCGGGATCTCTGTCAACAGGCCGTGGAGCCGACTTGAATCAAATGACTACACCCTCTTTCTCTATCTCTCTCTCCGAATCTCACTAACCCATTCTCACTTCCCCTCGCCCCTACCCCTATTCTCCTCCCTCCTTCTATCGCTCTTTACTCGTCATCTCGCCTTCTCTTTACCCTCGTTCCAAACTCTCTCTCATCCGCCTCCCCTCTAGCTCACCCATTAGATCCTATTTTCCTTCCTCTCACTTTCTTGCCTCCCTCTCCTCCAACTCTTCTCTCTTCTCTTCACAGTCTCTCCCCTCATTCTCTACTTCCTCTCTACCACTCTCTTTCCATCCCACTCTTTCATTTATCTAAACCCACTCCATCTCCATTTTCTCTTTCCAGCTAATCTCACCTCAATCATGTCACTGATGTTCTCGATACCCCAGTCCTGGGGAAATAGAGCGCACGCATTCGCCTTATCTCTCTCCCTCGTGGTTTTATACACCTCTGTAAGTTCACCGAATCAAGCCTAAAAATTCCCGTCCTCGCTTCATAAATCCATCCCTTGTATCCCGGCAGCATCCTCGAAAGTCTCTCGCTGCAGTTTTTCCAGCTCAGCGGCATATTTCCTACAGCAGGGCGACCAGATCTGAACACCGTGCTCCAAATCTGGCCTGACCGACGTCTTGTACAACTCCACCGTGACCTGAGACTCCCGGACTCAGTGTCCTGACTGATGAAGCCCAGCGCGTCAAATGTCCTGTCCAGCTGCATTGCATGATTTCTGCCGGATTCACTGTCTGTTTTATTATCTGTGACTTATACCACCTGGGATTTGGTCTTTTAAATTATCAGCAGGGAGCAAATTTATAAAATTAATGTAAAATTCATAAAGCTAATAAATGCCGCAAAAATGTGGAGGTGTTACTGATGCGTTCAAGAATATGCTGGTGGGGGAGGGGAAGAAGGTGTTCCTGGGTCATTCAGATTGCGGGCGGCTGTGCCTCATTCCCGATGGTAGAAATGAACAGGGAGCCTGTCCCCGGGTGTGCGGTCTCAGTGATGGATGCAGCTTCTCCATCTTGAGTCCGCCCCGCTCTGCCGCCTCTGGCGACATCGTGCGTTGCAGCTTCCACACTAGGCGGCGATGCAACAAGTCAATGAAAGACCAAATCTTCTCAAACTCCTGACCTTGCAATCCCGTCACGAGAGGGTTATGGACGGTTGGGATGTTGATGAAGTCAATTGCTGAAACTTAGACTGGAAACAGACCAGACGACACTAACGAAACCAAAGGTAAAATCGCAGGCTGCAGGACGGGAAATGGATCTCCTACGGTTGAGCACAGAGTGTTCGGCACGAGGCCTTTAACGGCAGACATTTCGTGAAAGTGTATTACAGGGCAATAATTGGACGTCTGAGGCTTAAAGGGAAAGCAGCAGCTATCCAGACTCCGGCGAAGGGCCGTGCCGAAACTGGGATGCCTGTACCACTTCAGTCGGGAGCATGACACTTTAGTGTTTGCATGAATGTGTTGGACCGAGGATAGATCCACTGATATGCTGACATCCTTGTCGTGAACCTGCTTTCAAACATCTCTAATGTAAGCTCATCTGGCTGGATTATGTAAGAGTCCAAACCAGCTTACAATATCCCAAATAAGACCTCACAAGTGCCTTAAAATAAAATCCTTCCTCTGGAAATCAATGCTAGCCTTGTATTTGCCTTCCACACCACCGACTCCTCAGACAATCCAGACTGTTGCTCGACAAAGGATTTCAGTGCCCTCCCAGGTACATCATCGGAACCCGATGACTTGCGAGGGTTCACCCACCTGAAGGATCATTCCTACATCTGTCTTCGAGACAGAGGTCACAGAAGAGAAGGGGGCGAGCAGAGCCGAACAAGGGGCCCCTCTCTTATCTCTTGTTCAACTGCAACGTGACTTCCCAACTCGTGTACTTACTCAAACACCACGAGTCCACCGTGTCCTCCCTCCACTTCACCCTTATTGTTTTACGTCAACCATCCGTCCTCTAAAATCCTCCCCGTCTCCATGACTGTCTCCATCTTCTCCACAGCTCCGCGGTTCAGTTACCCAGTCCCCTCCATTCACCTCTTGCCCGTCTCCATGTTCCCCTCACTGTTCCACACTTAGCCAGTCTCTGTCAACGCCAGCAGTCCCTGCACCCTTCCTTGTCTTTTTTCCTCCCCTACGATCCACTTCGTCGTCGACCCTCCCTCCGAGACGACCATCCTCGTCACCGTCAGCCACTTCCCCTACAGCCCTCCCCGTCTCCGCCACCGCCATCTTCTTCTACACATCCTGTCTCCATCAACCCTCTCTCCGCTACACTCCGTGGAGTCTCCGTTATATCCTCCTTCCCCAACTCCACTCCCCGTCTCCCTGACCCGCTCCATCCCCTGCAGGTCCTCCATGGTTCCATTAACCCTCTCCCTCCTCCTCACGTCTCCCTCTCTCCGTTTATATGGAATACTGGGGAGGAAGGGGGAGAGGTTGCGTCGTTTGTTACACCACCCAGCTCACTTCCACCGGATATCGATGTCTCGTTTCTGAGCCTCTGCACTCTTCTGTGTGGACAGGCCGAAAGTTTGGTTCGATAACACTTCAGCCCATTGACTGATATCTCACCACCACCTCCGTTCTCCCACCAAAACCACCCTCTCTTCCAATTCTCTCCTATTCCAAACGTATCCTCTGAACACAAACACATGTACATTCTCCGAGCCGGACTCACAATTCAAGACGTCAGGAACGGCGGAGTTCTGGGGATTGGAGAGAGGGAAGGAGCTTCTGAACATGGGAGTTTCTGAAGGGACCCAGGCGGAATAGACTTCATTTTGTGTCTGAACCCGGGTGTGCGTGATAGGACGGTCTACAGAAAGCGTCAGCCAGTGTCTAAGTTCAGGGGTTTGTGACGCGTCGGTATGGAGGGAGTTTCGATCTGCGTCTGACAACAGGAGTGTGAAATGGGTCAGTGTTGAGGGAGCTCCACTCTGTGTCTGAACTCGGGAGTGTTTGATGGGAAGGTGTGTAGGGAGCTTCACACTTTGACAGACCACGGGTGTGTGTGATTAAACAGTATGGAGGGAGCTTCAGTACTTGTCTGACAACGGGAGTGTGTGATGGGACAGTGTGCAGGGAGATTCACTCTGTGTCTGACCCCGGGAGTATATGATGGGACGGTGTGCAGGGAGATTCGCTCTGTGTCTGACCCCGGAGTATATGACGGGGCGGTAGATTCATTCAGTGTCTGATCCAAGGAGTGTGCAATTGGGTTCACAGTGACTAGTGATTGGCAAAACAACAGTTCAAAAGTATGTTGTCCAAGAGGGAGAAGCGATATTTTCTGTACGAAACACTGAAGGACAGAATGGGAACACAGCAAGATTGGGGAATGTAGAATCTGTGGAGGGAGCTTTTCACTCGGTGTGTGTGTGTGTGTGTGTGTGTGTGTGTGTGTGTGTGTGTGTGTGTGTGTGTGTGTGTGTGTGTGTGTGTGTGTGTGTGTGTGTGTGTGTGTGTGTGTGTGTGTGTGTGTGTGTGTGTGTGTTTCGGCGATGAGCCGGAACTGAAGGAAAGAAAGGCGAGAAATCGGATCAGAGTGGAATTTAGAGGGTTTATCTTTTTGAATCTCCAAGGAGGAGATTATCGGGACGGAGACGGCACAGAACTGTTGGTTGATTTGTTTTAGTTGTTTTCAGTTTAATTATTGTTTCTTTATTTATAATCGCAAAATCAGAGCAGTAGCAGTGTCTGGCAGGAGAGTTGAATACTCCTTTGCGAGATGTGGGAAGGCAGGGAGAACTCAAGAGCTCCTGACAGCTTCACCCGTGAGAAGGACATCCAGCTGCACTTTCTAACACTCTGCGTTACAGAGTTGGAACTGGAACGGGATGAACTCGGGATCATTCGGGAAGCTGCGGGGGTGCTAGGAAGGATATACAGAGAGGTATTTACAGATGTAAGATACAGGAATCTGGGTGACAGACAGGAGGTTGAAAGTGGTTAAGCAGCCAAAACCAGTGCAGAGACCCCCTGTGGCCAACCCGCTCAATAACAGGTAGACCACTTTGGATACTTCTGGATGGGAGGAGACAGGTACAAATGACCAAGCAGGGGAAAGTCTCACCGGTCAGGTCTTTGGCACTGACAATGATTCTGTGGCTCAGCAGGGAAGAGAGTGAGTTGTGACGAGCTGTATCGATAGAGTTGTCCTTGTTACGTGAAATGGGAAATATGTTCTGTGGACGAGATCGAGATTCCTCGAAGGTTTGCGGTCTTTATAGTCGCCTGTATATAGTTAGTAAAAGGGAGCCGGTTCTCCAAACTTATGTAGGTGCAGGTGTGGCCAAAACTAGAAAGAACATTCAGTTTAAAATGTGTCTGAAGAGTTAGGTTTGGAACGAAGTATTTAGATATGTTTATGACTGGGCTCTCTTCCTCGGAAAGTGCGACCCCTACAGATGAGACGGTTTTATTTCATTTCAATTGAATTCAATTTAAGTTTAATTGCAATTCCATCAAACATGAATGCCCATTAATACAGCCAGGACTACGCTGCTAAACACAACAGCAACAGTCCCAAAGCGGCACACAGCACACATAATATGTATACAGTAGAAACATAGAACATGGAGTAGTACAGCACATTACAGTTCCTTCAGCCCACAATGTTGTGCTGACCCTCAAACCCTGCCTCCCATATAACCGCCCACCTTAAATTCCTCCGTATACCTGTCTAGCAGTCTCTTAAACTTGACTAGTGTGTCTGCCTCCACCACTGACTCAGGCAGTACATTCCACGCACCAACCACTCTCTGAGTGAAAAACCTTTCTCTAATATCCCCTTTGAACTTCCCTCCTCTTAAATTCAAGCTACGTCCTCTTGTACTGAGCAGTGGTGCCCTGGGGAAGAGGCGCAGGCTGCCCACTCTGTCTATTCCTCTTAATATCTTGTACACCTCTACCATGTTTCCTGTCATCCTCCTTCTCTCCAAAGAGTAAACCCCAAGCTTCCTTAATCTCTGATCATAATCCATACTCCCTAAATCAGGCAGCATCCTGGTAAATATCCTCTATACCCTTTCCAATGCTTCCACATCCTTCACATAGTGAGGTGACCAGAACTGGACACAATACTCCAAGTGTGGCCTAACCAGAGTTTTATAGAGCTGCATCATTACATCGCGTCTCTTAAACTCTGTCCCTCGACTTATGAAAGCTGACCTGTGAGGCAACTTTCAGGGATCTGTGGACATGTACCCCAAGATTCCTCTGCACCTCCACACTACCAAGTATCCTGCCATTTACTTTGTACTCTGCATTGGAGTTTGTCCTTCCAAAGTGTACCACCTCACACTTCTCCGGGTTGAACTCCATCTGCCACTGCTCAGCCCACTTCTGCATCCTATCAATGTCTCTTTGCAATCGTCGGCAATCCTCTATACTATCTACAACACCACCAACCTTTGTGTCGTCTGCAAACTTGCCAAACCACCCTTCTACCGCCACAACCAGGTCGTTAATAAAAATCACGAAAAGTAGAAGTCCCAGAACTGATCCTTGTGGGACACTTCTAGTCACAACCCTCCAATCCGAATGTACTCCCTGCACCAAAACCCTCTGCCTTCTGCATGCAAGACAATTCTAAATCTACCTGGCCAAACTTCCCTGGATCCCATGCCTTCTGGCTTTCTGAAAAAGCCTACCGTGTGGAACCTTGACAAATGCCTTACTAAAATCCGTGTAGATCACATCCACTGCACAACCCTCATCTATATGCCTGGTCACCTCCTCAAAGACCTCTATCAGGCTTGTTAGGCACGATCTGCACTTCACAAGGCCATGCTGACTGTCCCTGATCAGACAATGATTCTCTAAATGTCCATAGATCCTATCTCTAAGAATCTTTTCCAACAGCTTTCCCATCACAGACGTAAGGATCACTGGTATATAATTACCCGGACAATCCCTACTATATTTTTTGAACTAGGGAACAACATTCGCCTCCCTCCAGTCCTCCGGTACCATTCTTGTGGACAACGAGGACATAAATATCCTAGCCAGAGGATCAGCAATCTCTTCCCTCACCTGGTGGAGCAGCCAGGGGATTATTCCGTCAGGCCCCGGGGACTTATTCGTCCTAATGTATTTTAACAACTCCAACACCTCCGCTCCGTTAATATCAACATACTGCAGAACATCGACCTCACTCATATTGACCTTACCGCCATCAAGTTCCCTCTCATTGATTAATACCGACGAGAAGTATTCATTGTGGACCTCGCTCACCTCCACAGCCTCCAGGCACATGTTCCCACTTTTATCTCTAATCGGTCCTACCATTACTCTTGTCATCCTTTTGTTCTTCACATAATTGAAGAATGCATTGGGGTTTTCCTTTACCCTACTCGCCAAGGCTTTCTCATGACCTTGCGCTTCTCAGCCCCTTCTTAAGCTTCTTTCTTGCTACCCTGTATTCCTCAATAAACCTATCTGATCCTTGCTTCCTAAACCTCATGTATGCTGCCTTCTTCCACCTGACTAGATTTTCCACTTCACTTGTCACCCATGGTTCCTTCACCCTACCATTCTTTACCGTCTTCACCGGGACCAATTTATCCCTAACATCCTGCAAGATATGCATCGTACATTTACCTGCAAAAAACATCATCCTTATTCACACACGCAAGTTCTAGCATTATAGCCTCATAATTTGCCCTTCCCCATATAAATTTTCCTGTCCTCTCTGATTCTATCCTTTTTCCATGATAAAGTTCAGGAAGCGGTGATCACTCTCCCCCAGATTATCACCCACTGACATATCTGTGACCTGACCCGGTTCGTTACCTAATACAAGATCTATTATGGCATTCCCCTTAGTCGGCCTGTCAACATACTGTGACAGGAATCCATCCTGGACACACTTAACAAATTCTGCCCCATCTAAACCCTTGGAACTAATCAAGTGCCAATCAATATTAGGGAAGTTAAAGTCACCCATGATAACAACCTTGTTATTGTCGTACCTTTCCAAAATCTGCCTCCCAATCTGCTCCTCAGTATCTCTGTTGCTACCTGGGGGCCGATAGAATACCCCCAGTAGAGTAACTGCTCCTTTCCTGTTCCTGACTTCCACCCATACTGACTCAATAGAGGATCCTGCTACATTACCCACCCTCTCTGTAGCTGTTATAGTATCCCTGACCAGTAATGCCATCCCTCCTCCCCTTTCCCCCCACCCCACTCTATCTCTTTTAAAGCACTGAAATCCAGGAAATCCAGGAATATTGAGAAAGATAGCAAGAATATGTAGGTTATCAGGAAAATACATTCACACATTATGTCCAAGTGTACACATGCTTAGGCGCGCGCACACACAGACAAACACGCACACACACACACACACACACACACACACACACATTTATATATTGTATATTGTTTTAGTTTATATATATGCAGCTTGAAGTTTATATATATGCAGCTTGAAGTCCTGGGCGGTTTACAGAGAAGCAAAAATCTACAAACTACAATTTGTTCCAGTCTGTCCGGAGAAATTGATAGTCGACAAACGTGAAGGCTTTCTGGAACAGCATGTTGTTTTACCTACAATGGAACATGATGCTACTTCGGCAATCCCATTCCCCGGAGTATGGAGAGCTGTAACTTTTTCATTTGAGAGTCAGACTGACAATTATTGCCTGCCATATTCCTTCGTGGAATGCCTGTAGTTAAGACTCTCGTGTTGTGCACTCAGTGTCCAACCGTAAGAGTTTCATGTCCTCTTTGAATGTATTTACCTTAGTCTTGGTTATTTCTAGTCTGAGTCTGAATGTATTCTGGACCTGACTCTGCACGTACCTTCACCACCGTCCATATCTCTCTCTTTACAGAAGAGATTACAACGTCAGGAGTTTGAGGAGATGTGGTCTGTCATTGAAAACCCGCGCATTGGATCAGCAAATTTCCTGATAATACAAAGATTGGAGGTGCAGTGGACAGTGAGGAAGGATTTTAAAACTTGCAAATGGATCTGGATCAGCTAGAAAAAAATGGCTGATGGAATTTCATACAGACAAGTGTGAGGTATTGCACTTTGGAAGGAAAAACCAAGGTAGAACATAAAAGTTAAATGGTGGGGCACTGGGGAGCGCAGTAAAACTGAGGGATCTGGGAATATAGATGCAAATTTGCTTAAAATTGGTGTCACAGGTAGATAGGGTAGTAAAAAGAGCTTTTGGTACATTGGCATCTATAAATCAAAGTACTGATTATAAGAGTTGGAATGTTATGGTGAGGTTGTATAAGGCATTAGTGAGGCCGAATTTGGAGTATTGAGTGCCGTTTTGGTCACCGAATTACAGGAAGGATATTAATAAGGTTGAAAAGCAGATGATGTTGCAAGGATTTTGCCGGGACTTGTGAAACTGAGTTACAGAGAAAGGTTGAATAGGTTAAGACATTATTCCCTGGAGCGTAGAAGAATCAGGGGAGATTTGATTGAGGTGTATAAAATTATAATGGGTATAGACAGTGTGAATGCAAGCAGGCTTTTACCACTGAGGCTACGGGAGAAAACAAAACAGAGGGCAAAGGTTAAGGGTGGAGGGGGAATAGTTTAACGGGAACATTGGGGGTGGCATCTTCACGCAGAGAGTGATGGGAATGTGAAATGAGCTGCCGGATGAATTCGGGCTCACTTCTAACATTTAAGATAAACATGGGCAGGTACATGGATGAGAGGTGTATGGAGGGATGTGGGCCAGGTGCAGGTCAGTGGGACTAGGCAGAAAAATGGTTCGGCACAGCCAAGAAGGGCCAAAAGGCCTATTTCTGTGCTGTAATGTTCTATGGTTCAATGGCTCTATATCAGGTAATACAGAAAGACAAGCAGAAGGTCGAAGTGGTCGGGTAGCAATCTTCATTCAGGATGAGTTCAGGGCGATAGTGCGAGACGAAATAAGATCTAAGGAGCAGAATGTTGATTCCATCTGGGTGGAGATAACGAATAGCAAATGGAAAAAATCGCTAGTGTTAGTTGTGTTATGAGTGATGAACAGACCTGATGGACAATGGGTACAGAGTTAACCATCCCCCCACCCCCGAGAAGCACGAACTATTACTGTTGCTATGCTGACCATGAGAAAGAGAGACGGAAAAACCAGCAAGAACATCGGCGACAGATAAGAGAGAGGGGGAATTGCTGATTATTCGTATTGTGACTCCTTTTTGAATTATTTACTGTTTCGCTGCAAGGACAATAGTTTGCTCATAAACATTCCTCAGTGGACTGAAGGAGTGGCCTTATTTGATGGACACAGTCATTCACGAGTGATGGATAGCTGAGTCCCCGCGAGTAGGGATAAAAGACAGGTCTGGAGAGACACGCTCCAGACACGCCAGTGGACACTGACTGAGTGTTGGAACCCAACAGAAAGGTGGGGGCTTCGGAGACCGAACCAGGAGGTCGGTCATTAAGGCTATCAGTGTTAAAGCTGGGCGGTGGGGACTTGTGTGTGTGTGTCCACTCATGCCAGAGTGACGAGTCCACCACAGAAGAACGGTCTAGCAGAAGGACGGAGAGGTCATACTTGAATGACCACATCGATACGACGGATTAAGAAAGCAAAGGAAGGTTTGCCTGACTGTAGCTGTTGCATCTTGCTCTCTCTCTCTCTCTCTCTCTCTCTCTCTCTCTCTCTCTCTCTCTCTCTCTCTCTCTCTCTCTCTCTCTCTCTCTCTCTCTCTCTCTCCAACGATTTCAATACAACTATAACTACATTAGCACTCGTGAACTGAACTGAACTTTATACTTTTCTATGACAATTTAAATACCCCTAGACATCGATAGAGCTTGTTTATTATTGATTATTATTATTCCTACACTTCTAGGTTTATTATTGCTAACTTGTTTTATATGTATATTTGCATTATTGATCTGGTCTTTGCTTATTTTTATTAATAAACACCTTTAGTTTGGTACCACCAGACTCCAACGAATTCTTCTTTCTCTGCTGGTTAGACACCCAGTTGCGGGGTACGTAACAGTTGTCAATGATACACCGAATAATATCATTACAGTGTCACAGACAGGAAACAGAGGAATGTCTGAGGCATGTAAGAATGGAACAGCAGTTATCATGGGGGACTTTACCTTGCACAATCAATTTGCTCGAGGCAATCTTAAGAACCTCATAGTCTGCACATGTGATGGCTTTCTGGAACAGCATGTTGTTTAACCGACAATGCAACATGTATCCGAGTTCTGCACTCCCTTTCCCCGGAGTATGGAGAGCTGTTACTTTCCACTTTGAGAGTCAGACTGCCAATTATTGTCTACCACATTCCTCCGTGGAATGTCTGTAGTTACAAGACTCGTGTTGAACACTCAGTGCTCAACCGTAGGAGATCCATTTCCTCTTTGGATTTATTTACTCTAGTCTTGGTTATTTCTAATCTGAGTCTGATTGTATTCTAGACCTGACTCTGCACGTACCTTCACCACCGTCCATATCTCTCTCTTTACAGAAGGGATTACAACGTCAGGAGTTTGAGGAGATGTGGTCTGTCACTGAAAACTCGCGGGTTTCTCCGGATGTACGGCGGAGAGCATTCTGGTTTGTCGCAACGCCGCCTGGTGTAGAGGCTGCAACGCAGAGGGTCGCCAGAGGGTGAAGAGAGTTTTAGACTCAGCCAACAACATCGCAGGCAGAAACCTCCCCTCCAACGAGGACAGGTTCAAGAGGAACCGAGTCCATTACTGAGGACTCTCACCACCCGGGAAATGCTCTGTCATCATTCTTACCATCAGGGAGGAGGTACAGGAGCCTGACGACCTGCACTCAACGATTTAAAACAAGCTATCTCCCTTCCACCATCAGATTACTGAACGCTTCCTGAATCCACGAGAACCCTCGATATTTCCCTATTTGCTGTATTTTTTTTGGTACCTTACATTAAATTTACATCTTTGCGCAGTATTGATCGTGCAAATGATCACTCTCAGGTCGTAAAATCGCAGACAATAAATCAGATGGTGATTCCGGTGGAAAACTCGCGATACGGATGGACAGGACATGTGGCACGCTGGTCTTCACTGAGTACAGGGGTCGGGAGGTCACATTGCAGTTTTACAAGACATCGGTGAGGCCACACTTGGAGTACGGTGTTCATTTCTGGTCGCCCTGCTGTATGAATGATGAGCTGGAAAGTGTGCAGAGGGAGATTTACGAGGATGTTGCCGGGATTCGAGTGGCTGAGTTGTGGAGACCGGGCTGCGGTGAGGAGTTTCTTCTTTGGGGAGCACGGGTGACATTATAGAGGTGTATAAAACGCCGAGGGGCACAGATAGAGTGAATACGCACTGTCTTTTATCCCAGGGTGGGGAATCTGTGAACCAGAATGCACATGAATGAGGTGAGAGTGGGTGGACAGGAGGGAGAGAGATTAAAGAGGAGGGGTGGAGAACGGTGCAGGCAGGAGAGAAGAGTGGCAGAGATGGCGAGAAAGAAGGAGATTGGTGGGGAAAGAGGAATGTAGGAGAGTGTTGGGGGAAGGGGATGAGAGTTGTGGAGGAGAATGGTTGGTGGAGGGACAGAGTGGGTGAAGCGAGAATTTGAAGATGAGTTGGATAACAGTGGGGAAGAGAGGCGGGGGAGGAAAACCGATTGTAATGTGATTCAAGTTGGCCCTAAGGACTGTTGACAGAGATCCTGGATCTTTTCAGGAATATCCGTGCACAAATGTGCTGACTTCTCGCAGATGAAACGGTGTTGACGATTGCAAAGGTATTTCCATTCGTGCGAGTCGCAGGTACCGCAGACGGACGTTCCAGTGAAATCCTTGACCATAAGACTAGAAGCCTCTTCCCTATCAAAGAAGGATAAGCAATTTCAACGGGGTCAAAACAGCTCCAGGATGACATTCGAGACATTCACCAAACTAATCCCACCGCATCGCCCTTTCCACACAGCCCCGTGTCGGTACCCAAACTAATCCCCCGACCCACTTTATCCCCAGAAACTGTATCGCTCCCGAAATTGATGCCACTTCCCCGCACTCTCCCCCGCAGCCCTGTGTCAGAATCGAATTTACTATCATGGCCCCCTCACTTCCCACAGCTCCTGTTCTGTATCCAAACTAATCCCACTGACCCAGTCCCAATCCAGGAACAGTCCGAAACTCACCCGCTTCCGCATTTTCCAATCCAGTATCTTCCGTACTGAGGGCCGAGAGCGTTGGAAACAACATTCTGAGAAATTAAATGTCGTTGATCAATGTTAAGAAGGGGCCTCTCTCAATGCCTGAACCTGGGAGTGTGAGGTGCGTTGGTCTACAGAGACAGGGAGCTTCACTCTGCGTCTGACCAAAGGAATGTGTGATAGGACGGTGTGGAGGGAGATTCACTCTGTGTCTGACCCTGGAAGTGTGTCCTGGGACTGTGTGGAAGAAGCGTCACTCTGTGACTGAACTCTGGAGTCTGTGGGGAGCGGTGTGCAGCAGGATGCACTCTGTGAATGAACCCTGAAGAGTGTAACAGGTCGGTGCAGAGGCAGGGTCACTCTCCATCTGACGTCCGGAGTGTGTAATGCGAAAGTGCAGTGGAAGATTAACTCTGCATGAAGCCGGGTGTGTGTGATCGAACTGTTTGGAGGGAGTTTCACTCAGTGTATCACCCGGGACTGTATGATAGGAGTTTCACTCAGTGTATCCACCGGGACTGTATGATAGGAGTTTCACTCAGTGTATCACCCGGGACTGTATGATAGGAGTTTCACTCAGTGTATCACCCAGGACTGTATGATAGGAGTTTCACGCACTGTCAGAAACCAGAAGTGTGCGAGGGGACAGTAGTGCGGGAGCTTCACTCTGTGTCTCACTCCGGGAGTATGTGATGTGACGTTGTGGATGTAGTTTTACCAAATCTCTGACCACGGGAGTGTGTGATGGGATGGTGTCGAGGTAACTTCCTTGCATGTGACCCGGGAACTGTGTGATGGAGGGAGGTTTACTCTGAGTCTTATCCCTGGAGTCTGAGACGGTGTAGAGTGGAATTCACTCTGTGTCTGATCCCGTGGATGTCAATGGGACGGTGAAGGTTCACTCTGTGGCTGAACCCAGGAATGTTTGAGGTCGCGGTACGCAGAGAACCTTACTCTGTGTCTGACCCCGGGAGTGTGTGATGGGACGCTGTGGAAGGAGCTTCACTCTGTGTCTGCCCCAAGGATGTGAGATGGGACGGTGTGGAGGGATTTTCACACTGTGTCTGACTCCGGGTGTGTGTGATGGGACGGCGTGGAGGGAGATTTACTCTGTGTCTGATCTCCGGAGTGTGTGATGGGACTGTTTGTAGGGAGGGGGCTTCACTCTGTGTCTGACCCCGGGAGTTTGTGATTGTCTGGATATCTCCTCTCTCGGTGTGACACATACCTGCTCTTCTTTTGAATTTATTTCCAGCAACCTTGCATCAAAGTTTGAACAATTTATTTCCGCTTTATCGTAAGATGTTTCCAACGTGGATATGAAATAACAGCGGTCTTCATTTCTGATCCAGTCCTGGGAACATGCATGCTCTGAAAATCAGGAGCAAGAAAAGTGAATTCCCAGCCCACCGTCCGATCACACACTCCCGCGGTCAGAGACAGAGTGAAATCACACCATTTCGTCACAAGCTCCGATTGTCAAGCACTGTGAGAAGCTCACTTTACACTCTCAGGTTACTCATACAAGGGGTCAATCACAGAGTGATGTTACAACCACCCGATGTCACTCAATTATTCTCAGACTCATATACAAGTCGCATCACGCACGTCCGGGTTGATACACTAGGTGTCGCTCCCTCCTCACCGTCCCATCACAGACTCCCTCAGTCAGCACAGACTGAAACACCTCCACACCGTCGCATGACACTCTACCTGGGTCTGTCACAGAGTAAATCTCTCTCCAGATCGTCCCATCACACACTCCCGGGGTCAGCCACAGAGTGATTCTCTCTCCACATCGGCCCATCACACACTCTCTAAGTCAGCAGAGACTGAATCACCCTCCACACCATCCCATGACATTCTCCCTGGGTCAGTCACAGAGTGAATCTCCCCCCAAAGTCCCATCACAGAGTCCAGGGGTCAGACACAACGTGAGTCTCTCTCCAGATCGTCCCATAACACACTCCCTTGGTCAGACAGAGAGTGAATCTCTCTCCAAATCGTCCCCTCACCCACTCCCGGGTTCAGTCACGGAGTACGTCTCCCTGTAAATATTCCCGTAACGCACTACCAGGTTTGACACTGAGTGAAGTTCCCCTCCACACCATCCCAGCACCCACTCCCGGGATCAGACAATGAGTGAGGCTCCGGGATACCGTCCCTTCAGACACTTCCGGGATCAGACAATGAGTGAGACTCCGGGATACCGTCGCTTCAGACACTTCCTGGGTGAAACACAGATGAAAACTTCTTATCTCTCTGCAATGTGATGAGTAGCAGGAGATGGTGGGATTGAGTTTGGTGTTTTAACTCACCTTTTCTGCTGGTCAGCAGTTGACAGATTTGAGCCTTCTCTTTGGTCAGAGTCCTGTACTTAATTTCGAGGTCTGTGATCTTTTGACGGAGATCGGTTTGTGTTTGATTCAGATCGGAGAGATGGGAGTTCAGGACGGAGTTTTCATTTTCGAGGACGAGCAATTTGTTTTCCTGCTCTCGCAATTCCTGGTGGTCTCGGTCGCAGGTAATCAGGGAGTGACGAATCTGTGATACTGAGGGTGATAGTGAGTCGTGTGTCGGTGTCACGGTCAGTGGCGTGTAGCTGTCACAGTGAATCGTGTGTCGGTGTCATGGTTAGTGGCGTGTAGTTGTCACAGTGAATCGTGTGTCGGTGTCACGGTCAGTGGCGTGTAGCTGTCACAGTGAATCGTGTGTCGGTGTCATGGTTAGTGGCGTGTAGTTGTCACAGTGAATCGTGTGTCGGTGTCACGGTCAGTGGCGTGTAGCTGTCACAGTGAATCGTGTGTCGGTGTCATGGTTAGTGGCGTGTAGTTGTCACAGTGAATCGTGTGTCGGTGTCACGGTCAGTGGCGTGTAGTTGTCACTGTGAGTGGCGTGTCAGTGTTACGTTGAGTAGCGAGTTGGTGTCACACTGGGGCGTTGTTGGCTTTACTGTGATCGACGTGCCGGCGTCACGCTAATTGTCCTGTCGGTGTCACCATCAGGGCATTGTCGGCGTCACGGCGTGGGGCGCGTCGCTGTCGCGGTTTCTAGAGTGTCGTTCACAATGCGGATCGTGTCGGTGTTGTGGTGACGGGTCTGTCGATCTAACGGTGTGGGATCTGACAGTGTAAAGACATAAGAAATAGGAGCAGGAGTCGGTCATCTGGCCGTCGAGCCTGCTACTCCTTTCAATAAGATCACGGCTGATCTGGCCATGGACTCATCTCCACCTACCTGCCTTTTCTCCATAAAAATTAATTCCACAACTATGCAAAAAATCTATCCAAGCTTAAATACACTTACTGAGGGAACCTCCACTGCTTTATTGGGCAGAGAATTCCACAGATTCATCGCAGTGCAGTTCCTCCTCATCGCCGTCCTTTATACAGAAACTTGAGGCGAAGTCCCTTAGTTCCTGTCTCACCGACCAGTTGGAACAGCTTTCCTGCCTCTATCCTTTCTAACCCTTTCCTAATTTTATATGATTATATAAGAGCTGCTCTATTACTTCTGAATTTCAGCGAGCACAGTCCCAGCCTCCCCCTCATCTCTGGAATCAACCTGCTGAACTTCATCGGCACCGCCTCCAAAGCCAGATTGCCCTTCCTCAACTATGGACACAAGAACTGCACCCAGTACTCCAGGTGCGGCTTCACCAGTACCCCGTACACTTACAGCATAACTTCCCTGCCCTTAAATTTAATCCCTCCAGCAATGAAGATCAATATACTATTTGCCTTCTTGTTTGCCTGTTACACCTGTAAAACAACCTTTTGCGATTCGTGCACAAGCACTCCGAAGTCCCGCTGCACAGCACCACGCTGCAGTTCCATGTCTCTCTTCCAAAGCGGAAGGCCTCCAAATTACCAACATTGAACTCCATCTGCCACTCCCTTGCCCACTCATTTAACCTGTCTGTATCTCTCTGCAGACTCTCCGTATCTTCTGTAGAATTCCCTTTACATTTCGTTCAATTTAGTATCATCAGTAAACTTAGATTCACAACACTCGATCCCCTGTTCCAGATCTTTAACGATCAGTTGCGGACCCAGCACTTGCCCCTCCCATACATTGCTCACCACTGATTTCCAACCAGAGTAATACTCCTGTATCCCAACTCTAGCTTTAGTTAACAGATCCTGTATCCATGCTAATACATCGCCCGAAACCCCGCATCTTATTGATCGGATTTTATGTGGCACCTTATCGAACACTTCCTGGGTAGCCAAGTAAACAACGCCCATCCCTTCCCCTCCATTCACCGCGCTCGTTTCATGCTCAAAGATGTTTGTCAAACAAGACCTCCCTTTCCTGAACACATTCTGCGTCTGCTGAATGGGTCATTCGTACCATCGCTGAGGAGCTACAGGAGCCTGCCGACCTGCACTCAACGATTTAAAACAAGTTACTTCCCTTCCACCCTCAGATTACTAAACTCTTCCCAAATCCATGAGCACACTCGATATTGCCCTATTTGCTGTGTTTATTAATTGTTGGAACTTGCATTAAATTTACACATTTGCACATTTGATCGTGCAAATGATCAGCTCTCAGGTGGTATGAGTCACAGACAATTAATCAGATGGTGATTCCGGTTACAAACAAGCGGTACAGATAGACAGGACATGTGGCACGCTGGTCTTCACTGAGTACAGGAGTCGGGAGGTCACAGTGCAGTTGTACAAGACATCGGTGAGGCCACTCCCGGAGTACTGCGTTCAGTTCTGGACGCCCTACTGTTTGAACGATGAGCTGGAAAGGGAGCAGGGTGACATTTACGAAGATGTTGCCGGGATTAGAGTGGCTGAGTTGTGGACACCGGGCTGGAGTGAGGAGTTTATTCTTTGGGGAGCACGGGTGACATTAAAGAGGTGTATAAAACCCCGTGGGGCATAGATAGAGTGAATGCACACAGTTTTTTTTTTACCCGAGGGTGGGGAGTCTGTGATCCAGAATACACAGGAGTGAGGTGAGAGTGGGTAGAGAGAAGAGAGAGAGATAGCAGAGAAGGAGGGTTGGAGAACAGTGCGCGGGGGCGGGAGAGAAGAGTGGGAGAGATGGCGAGAAAGAAGGAGATTGGTGGGGATAGAGGAATGTAGGAGAGTGTTGGGGGGAAGGGATGCGAGTGGTGGAGGAGAACGGTTGGGGGATGGACAGAGTGGGTGAAGAGGGAATGTGAGGATGTGGTGGATAAGAGTGAGGAAGAGAGACGGGGGAGGAAAACTGATTTTAATGTTACTCAAGTTGGCCCTGGGGGCTGTTGACAGAGGTCCTTGATATTTTCAGGAATATCCGTGCACCAACGTGCAGACTTATCGCAGATGAAACGGTATTGACCATTGCAAAGGTTCCTCCAGCTGAACGAGTCGCAGGTACCGCAGACGGACCTTCCATTGTCATTCTTGTACATAAGACTAGAATCCGCTTCACTGTCAGAGAAGGTTAAACAATTTCAACAGGGACAAACCAGCTCCAGGAACACACCCGAGACAGTCACGAAATTAATCACACTCCATCGCATTATCCACACAGCCCTGTGTCGATCCCTAAACTAATCCCCCTGACCCACTTTATCCCCAGTTGGATGCCACTGCCCCACAGCCCTGTAACAGAATCCAATCCACTATAGTGACCCCGTCACTTCCCACAGTCCCACACAGTCATCAAAAATCTCCCAGGCCCACTCCCTCCTCCCACAAACCTACTTCTGTCCGTAATCTAATCCCATTTTCACCCATCAGGACAATGTCATTCCCCATTTCCCACCCCAGGGATCAGTCCAAATCTCACCCGGTCTCGCATTTTCCAATCCGGTAACGCACGTTTCGGACAAGAAAACCGAAAACAAAACTCTGTAAAATTAAATGCTTATCATTAATGCCGAGGATCGAAAAGTATTTACGGGAGATCGTGATGGGACCGTGTGGAGGGAGATTCACTCTGTGTCTGACCCCCGGAGTGTGTGATGGGACGGTGTGGAGGGAGATTCACTCTGTGTCTGACCCCGGGAGTGTGTGATGGGACGGTGTGGAGGGAGATTCACTCTGTGTCTGACCCCGGGAGTGTATGATGGGAGGAAATTGTATATTTCCACTCTATGTCTGACCCCGGGGGTGTGTGATGAATCCTGCGTTACTGTGGATCTTCTCGTGCTATGACACATACCGCTTCATCCCTTGAATTGATTTCGAGCAGCCTTGAATGACGCTTTGAACATTCTTGCACCGCTCTGGGGAAAGTTGTTTCAAAAGTGGATACGTAATAACACCGGCCTTTCTTCCTGATCCAGTCCTCGGAACAAGTTTGCTCTGGAAATCAGGGACAAGGAACTGTGACACACAGACTGAATTTCCCTTCACACCTTCCCTTCACACACACCTGGGGTGACACACAGAGTGAATTTCACGCCTTGCAGTCTTATCACGCACACCTCAAGTCAGGAACACAGTGACTCTCCTCCCACACCAACCTATTGCACATTAACCGGGATCGGTCACAGTGACGTTTCCTCCAAACCATCCATCACACTCTCCCAGGGTCCGGACAGAGTGAATCTCGTACCAGGCTGTCCTATCCACACAGCCGGGGAGAGACACAGAATGTGGTTCCGTCCACAACGTCCCAACACAGATTCACAAGATCAGGTACAGAGTGAAGCTCCCTCTTCTTCATCCATCACAGCCTCTTCAGTCAGGCACAGACTGAGGCTACCTCTACACCCTCCCTGATACACTCACCGAGTCAGACACAAAGTGATGCCTGGCTGACTTTGCACGCTCCACCCCATCCATCACACACTCGGTGTGTCAGAAACAGAGCGATGCTCCCTCTACACCAGGGGTGTCAAACTAATTTTAGGTCACGGGCCGGATTGAGCAAAATGCAGCTTCATGCGGGCCGGATCAGTCGGACGCGTGCGAACGCAGCTTTCGTTGCCTCCGTTTTTTCAGCCTGCTCTCATGTGTCTCAGTCTCTGCTATAACAACAAAGAGTTTCACTTTACAAATTCAGTTTCTTATGAAGAAGACTGCCGAGCAAGACTGCCGAATAAACACTAACAACCCTGAAAACCTGGTACCTGAATAAACTCAGCATTAGCCATATCATACGCCAGAGGCCCTTCGATTACTGGGGCCAGCTTTAGTAGTAATTAGATATTATCTCGCGGGCCAAAGATAATTCCACCGCGGGCCGGATTTGGCCCGCGGGCCTTGAGTTTGACATATATGCTCTACACCATCCCAGCACTGCGCCTCATCACACAGCCGCTGGGTCGGACCCAGACTGATGTTCCCTTCACACTCTCCCATCACACATCCCAGGGGTCAGACACTGAGTGAAGCTCTCACTCTCTCTCTCTCTCTCTCTCTCTCTCTCTCTCTCTCTCTCTCTCTCTCTCTCTCTCTCTCTCTCTCTCTCTCTCTCTCTCTCTCTCTCTCTCTCTCTCTCTCTCTCTCTCTCGCTCCACGGCATCATCAGACACTCCTGGGTTTAGACTGCACGCTGCTCACTGTCAAATCACACGCTCTTGCGGACAGACACAGAGTGAAGCTCCCTCCACACCGTCCCATCACACACTCCCGGGGTCAGACACAGAATGAAGCTCACTCCACACCGTCCCATCACACATTGTCGGAGTGAGACACAGAGTTAACCTACTGCCCCAGTGTTCAATCGCACATGCCAGGGATCAGACACAGGCTAGCTCCTTCAGCACGATCCGATTACTGACACCGGCAGAAAGTGAAGCTCTTTCTCACTCTCCCATGACGCTGGCGCAGGGTCAAAAACAGTGTGCACCGCCCACACCGTCTCATCACACTCTCGCGGGATCAGACACAGAGTGAATCTTCGTCCACACAGTCCCATCACACATTCCCGAAATGAGACACGCAAGTGAACTACCTCGGCACCGTCCCATCACAGGATCCCGGTGTCAGCTGTAGAGTGAAGGTCCCTGCCGGACATTCAAGCACACACTTCCTGATGGGTCAGACACATTTTGGGTTCCATCCACGATGTCCCGTTACACACTTTAGGGGACAGTCGAAGAATGAAACGCTTGTCTAAAGTCCCATCATACTCTCCGATGTCAGACACAGAGTAATGCTCCTTCTACACTGTCCCATCACACACGACAAGGTCAGTCTCAAACAGAAGCTTTCTCTGCACCACACTATCACACACTCCTTGGGTCAAACATGGAGTGAAGATCCCTGCACAATCTGGCATCTCACATTCCTGCAGACAAACACAGTGTGGACCTTCCTCCATACTATCCCATTACACACGCCCGTGAAAAGATAGGAAATGAAACACTCTCGGTATTAACCCACCTCATACGTCCATCGTCAGCCTCAGTATGAAGCTCCTTCTGCCCAGTAACTACACACAACACAAGGGTCAGAAAACGAGAGAAGCTCCCTCCGCACCGTCCTGTCACACACCACTGTTTTGAGACACAGAGCGGAACACCATCCAGGTACGCGTCACCGTTCCGGGTGTCAGAAACACGCGCGTCAGTCAAACACGCACCCATACACCCCCCTTCCCGACATAGCTTCCTATCACACACACACTGTGTCAAACACAAGGACCAATCATGCACAAATGGGGTGAGACACAGATTTAAGTTCCCTGCTCACCGTCCGATCACTCACTCACACGGTGAGACGCAGATTGTCTCTCTCCACGGACCCATCGCAGACTCCCGGGTTCAGAGTTGGAGCGAAGCTCCCTGCACACTGCCTTTCATACACACCCGGCGTCAGACGTGGGGTGAAGCTCCCGTCCACATTGTCCCATCACACACTGCCGGAGGCAGACACCCTCACAAACGCTCCCTCAACAAACGCTCGTCACGCACTGCTGGGTCAGAGACCGAGTGAATCTCTCTCTCCATGGCCTCATCACACATTCCAGCGGTCAGACACGGAGCGAAGGTTCCTGCACACAGTCCTGTCATACTCTTCCGGGGTCAGATTCTGGGTGTTTCTCCTTCCCCAACGTCTCATAACACACTCCCGGCGTCCGGCACAGAGTGAAGACCCTCCAGACCGCCCCTCACTACCTCCGTGGATCAGAGAAAAGAAATTAGATCCCTACACGAAGTCCAATCACACGCAGTCTTGATCAGACACAATGTGAATCTTTCTCTCCACGGCACCATCACACACTCCAACGGTCAAACACGGAAAAAACTCCCGAAGCACACACGACAAATGTCAGAGGCAGAGTTATTCTCCGTCTACAGCTTCTCAACACACCACAGAGCAAGGTGTCAGACACAGAGTGAAGCTGCCTTCACTTGGTCCCATCACACACTCCAGAGACTAACACAGTGTGAATCTCCCTCCTTACGTCCGATCACACACTTCCTGGGCAGGCACAGAGAGAAGATCTCTCTGAACCGTCCCATTACACGCCCCCCCATGTCCTCTCACAAAGCGAAGTTCCGTGGAACACCCTCCCAATGGCACACTTATGGTGCCAGAATCCCTCTGCAATAGCCAATCACACAATCCGGAGTCACATAGAACGATCGTCGCTCTACACTGTCGCATCACACACTCCCCGAATCAGACACAGACTGAAGCTGTTTCTCCACGATCCCATCACTCATTCCTAGCTTCAGACACAGAGTGAAACCTTCGTTGCCCCGTCCCGTCACACACTCCCGGATTCAGAGTGAGCTCTCTCCCCACGTTCCATAACCCACTTCAGGGGTCAGACATGGAGTACATCTGTCTAGGCAATGCCCCATCACAGACTGCCGCCGTCAGACACAGAGTGAAGCTGGATCCATACTGTCCCATCAGACATTCCCGGAGTGAGACACAGAGTGAAGCTGTAATGTTACGTCTCTCAATACCGTGGTCAGACACAGAGTGAATCCACCTCCACAACGTCCCATCACACTCTCCTGGATTCAGTAATAGAGTGAAACTTCCTCCACGCAGCCCATCACACACTCGCCGGGTCAAACACAGAGTGAATCACCCTCCATACCAACTCTTCACTCTTTCCCGATTTCAAGCACAGAGTGACGCTTTCTCTCTCCATGCCTGCCCTGTGATGTGGAGCGGGTGAAGGAGGGGGATGATGCCTCACCTCTTCTGCTGGTCAACAATTCATAGATTTGAGCCTTGGTTTCCTTGACAAATCTGTATTTCGTTTCCATCTCAGTGAACTGGTGACGGAGATCGCTGTGCATTCGTTTAAGATCGGACAGATTAGAGTTGAGCGCAGAAAGCTTGGATTGAAGGGTTGAGTTTTGGTCAGAGGTAACCTTAGGCTGACGAATCTGTGACACTGAGAGAGATGGTGAAGGATGTTTAGCGTTTACAGTAACACGTGAGTCAGCGTCACGCTACTGAAGGGTCACAGAGAGTGTTGTGTCAGTGTCACGGTGAAGGGTGTCACAGTGAAGGATGTGCTGGTGGCACAGTGAGATGCGTCGGTGCCACCTTGCGGGGCGTGTCTGTGTCACGCTGAGGGGTATATCAATGCCCCGGTGAAGGTTTTGTTGCTGTTACCATGGGGGTCTGCGTCAGTATCGTGCGGGGCATGTTCGAGCTGCTGTGAGGGACGTGTCGGTGTCACTGTGACAGGAGTTCCTGTGCCCCGGCAGGAGGTGTACCGGGACACAATGAAGTGTATCTCGATGTCCAGGCGAGGAAAATGTCAGAGTGAGGGGCCTTGTGTTGTCACCGTGGGTGGAGTATCTGTGTCACGGTGTGGCGTGTGCTGGTCTCACAGACAGGGGTGTGTCTGTGTCACGGTAAGGGATATGTCCTGGCCACGGTTTGTGTGAGTGGGTCACGATGAGGTGTGTGATGGTCTCACAGAGAGTACTATGGCGGTGTCATTGTGAATTTAGGTGTTGGTATAACGTTCAGGGTTTGCCTGTGTCAAGGTGAGGTGCGGGTAATTGGCTCAGTGAGCGGTGCATTTGTGTAATGTTGAGGGGAGATACCGTCACGGTATGGGGTGTTACAGTGACTTCTGAGTCTTTGTCACGGTGCGGGCGGAGCGGATCACGTTGAGGAGCGTGAAGGTGTCACGGTGTATGGTACCTCAGTGTCACGGTGAAGAGCGTGTCGGTGTCACTGTGAGGTGTGTTTCTGTGTCCCCTTGAGGAGTTGATCAGTAACAGCGGCAGGGGCATGTCGATGTTACTGAAGGGTTCCATGCGGTCAGTGTGACTGCCGTGTGCGTGTCACGGCGATGGTCGTGTCAGTGTCGCGGATAGGAGTGTATCTGTGTCTCGTTGAAGGTCGTGACTGTGCTACAGTATCGGCATTGTTGAAGTTATGGTGAATGTCGTGTCGGTGTCAGGACGAGTCTTGATTGTGTTACGGTAAAGGCCGTGTTTATATCACGGTTACTGTGTGTCCGTCTTATGGAACATAGAACATAGAATAATACAGTACAATCCTTTCGGCCCACAATGTTTTGTCGACGCTTAAACCATGCCCATTTCAAGTTCCTCCATATACCTATCTAGTAGACTCTTAAATTAAGCTAGTCTATCTGCCTCCACCACTGACTCAGGCAGTGCATTCCACGCGCCAGCCACACTCTGAGTGAAAATCCTTGCTCTGATATCCCCCTTGAACCTCCCACCCCTTACCATAAAGCCATGTCCTCTTGTACTGAGCAGTGGTGCCCCTGGGAAGAGCTGGCTGTCCATTCTATCTATTCCTCTTAATATCTTGTATACCTCTAACATGTCTCCTCCCATCCTCATTCTCTCCAAAGTGTAAAGCCCTAACTCTCTTAATCTCTGTTTATAATGCATACTCTCTAAACCAGGCAACATCCTGGTAAAACTCCTTTGTACCCTTTCCAATGCTTCCACATACTTCCTCTAGTGAGGGGACCAGAACTGGACACAGTACTCCAAGTGTGGCCTAACCAGTGTTTTATGGAGCTGCATCATTACATCGCGTCTCTTAAACTCTGTCCCTCGACTTATGAAAGCTAACAGTCCATAAGCTTTCTTAACTACCCTATCTACCTGTGAGGCAACTTTCAGGGATCTGTGGACATGTACCCCCAGATCCCTCGGCTCCTCCACAGTGCCAGTTATCCTGCCATTTACATTGTACTCTGCCTTAGAGTTTGTCTTTCCAACCTGTACCACCTCACACTTCTCCGAGAGGAACTGCATCCGCCGCTTCTCATCCCACTTGTGCATCTTGTCAATGTCTCTCTGCAATTTTGACAATCCTCCACACGATCCACAACACCACAAACCTTCGTGTCGTTTGAAACTTGCCAACCCAGACTTCTACCCCCACTACAGGTCGTTAATCAAATTCAGGAAAAGTAGGTGTCCCAGAACCGATCTTTTTGGGAAACCACTAGTAGCAGCCCTCCAATCCGAATGTACGCCCCCCACCACGACCCTCTGCTTTCTTCAGGCAAGTCAATTCTGAATCCTCCTGGCCAAACTTCCCTGGATCCCATGCCTTCTGTCTTTCTGAATAAGCCTACCGCGTGGAACCTTATCAAATGTAGGTTCCGGTACATTTTGTTTCGTTAGGTTAGAGTAGAGAGAATGCCAGGCAGGATGCTGGAATGCTCTTCTTGCAGGATGGGGGAAGTCAGGGAGAACTCCGGTGTCACAGACACCGACACCTGCAGGAAGTGCATCCAGTTGCAGCTCCTAACAAACCGCGTTAGTGAACTGGAGGAGCTGGATGACCCTCGGATCATTCCCGAGAATGAGGAGTTTATACGAAGTAGTTTCAGGGAGGTAGTTACGGCAAAGATGCATGGCACAGGTAATTGGGCTGTCGTCAGTCGAGGGAAGGGGAAAGTCAGACAGAGCAGGGATCCCCTGTGTATTCCCCTCAACAACATGTATACAGATTTGGATGCTGTTGGGAGAGATGACTTACCCGGGACAAGCTGCGGCTGCCGGATCTCTGGTACTGAGTCTGGTTCTGCAGTGCAGAAGGGAGGGGGTAGATGAGCAGAGAGGAAGTGATAGGGGACTCGATAGTTAGAGGTACAGACAGCAGGTTCTGTAGTCTGGTTCTGCAGTACAGAAGGGAGGGGGTAGATGAGCAGAGAGGTAGTGATAGGGGACTCGATAGTTAGAGGTACAGACAGCAGGTTCAGTAGTCTGGTTCTGCAGTACAGAAGGGAGGGTGTAGATGAGCAGAGTGGTAGTGATAGGGGACTCGATAGTTAGAGGTACAGACAGCAGGTTCAGTAGTCTGGTTCTGCAGTACAGAAGGGAGGGGGTAGATGAGCAGAGAGGTAGTGATAGGGGACTCGATAGTTAGAGGTACAGACAGCAGGTTCTGTAGTCCCGACAGAGACTGCCGGACGGTTTGTTGCCTCCCAGGTGCCAGGGTCAGGGATGTCTCTGATCTTCTGCACAGCATTCTGAAATGGGAGGCTGAGCAGCCAGATGTCATGGTTCTCGTCGGTACCAATGACGTAGGAAGAAAGAGTGAGGAGGTCCTGAAGAGTGTGTATAGAGAGCATGGTAGGAAGTTAAAAAGCTGGACCTCGAGGGTAGTGATCTCAAGATTGCTTTCTATGCCACGCACCAGTGAGGGAAAGTGTAGGATGCTCTGGAGGATGAACACATGTTTGAGGAACTGGTGAAGGGAGCTGGGTTTCAGGTTTTTGGATCTTTCGCATTTCCTCTGTGCAGATGGGACCTGTACTAGAGAACCGGTTTACACCTGAACTACGGGGGACCTTTATCCTTGTAGGTAGGTTTGCTAGTGCAATTGGGGAAGGTTTAAACTGGATTTAAACTAGGTGTAAATAGAAGGGTTGTCTGGGGTGGTAATAATCTGCGGTGTGTATATTTAAAAGCGAGGAGTATTTTGAGGAAGGCAGATGAGCTGAGGGCGTGGATTAACACATGAAATTATGACTTTCTAGCCATTCGTGAAACTTGGCTACAAGAGGGGCAGGACTGGCGGATTCATGTCCAAGGAATACGATGTTTCAAAGATGGTAGAGCCAAAGGGATGAAGGGTGGGTGTTGGAATTGCTAGTCAGAGAAGAATTTACAGTAGTGCTCAGGCAGGATAGTCTACCGAGGCCATATGGGTGGAGCTGAGAAACAGGAAAGCTATGACCACATTAATGGGATTGTATTATAGAATACACAACTGTCAGCGAGAATTGGAGCTGCAAAACTGCAGAGAGATTGCAGACAACTGCAGGAAACATAAAGTCGTGATAGTAGGAGATTTTAATTTTCCACAAATTGATTGGAGCTTTCCTACAGTTAAAGATCTAGACCGGTCATTTGTAAACTGTGTTCAGGAAAGTTTTCTAAATCAATATATAGATGTACCAACTAGATAGGATGAAATATTAGATCTCCTATTAGGAAACGGTTTTGGACAAGTCACGGGAGTGTGTGTAGGTGAACACTATGGCTCTAGTGATCATTACATCATTATTTTCAACTTGACCATGGATAAAGATAGCTCAGATCTTCCAGTTGAGGTACTAATCTGGAAAAAGGGGAAATTTGAAGAAATGGGAAAGGATCTAAAAAGCGTGGATTGGAACAGGTTGTTGTCCAACAAGGATGTGATTTGTAAGTGGGAGGCCTTCAAAGGAGAAATTTTACGAGTACAGAGTTTGTGTCTTCCTGTCAGGATTAAATGCAAAGGGAATAAGAATAGGGACCTTGTTTTTCGAGGGATTTTGGAAATCTGATAAAGAAGAAGAGAGAGATATATGAAAGTTACAAGCAAGAAGGAGAAAATAAGGTGCTTGAGGAGTTTTCAAAGTGAGGGATAAAATTAGTCCTCTTGAAGAACAGAGTTGTCGGCAGTTTATGGAACCAGAAGAAATGGGGGAGATCATAATTGTTTTTTATTAGCAACTTTATTTACTAAGCAACTGCAAGGAGTCTATGGAAATAAGACAAACAAGTAGTGAGGTCACGGACCCTCAACAGTTAAAGAGGAGGGTGTGCTTGCTGTCATGAGGCAAATCAGAGTAGGTAATTGCCCATGAGCAGACGAGGGCATGTTTAACCAATCTGTCAGTGTTTTTCGAGGATGTTACCAGAAAAGTAGATGAAGAGAAGGCAGTGGATTTTGACTACATGGACTTCAGTAAGGCCTTTAACAAGGTCCCGTAAGGGAGGTTAGTTAGGAAGATTCAGTCGCCAGGTATACAAGGAGAGGTAGAAAATTGGATTAGACATTGGCTCAATGGGACAAGCCAGAGAGTGGTAGCGGAGGATTGCTTCTCTGAGTGGAGGCCTGTGACTAGTGGTGTTTCACAGGGATCAGTGATGGGTTCATTGTTATTTGTCATCTATATCAATGATCTGGATGATAATGTGGTGAATTGGATCAGCAAATTTGCTGATGATACAAAGACTTGTGGTGTAGTGGACAGTGAGGAAGAGTTTGAAAGCTTGCAACGGGATTTGAACCAGCTGGAAAAATGGGATGACAAATGAAAGATGGAGACCCTAATGCAGACAAGTGTGAGGTATTGCACCGTGGAAGGGGAAAAAAAAACTAATGTAGAACAAACAAGGTAAATGGTAGGGCACAGAGGAGTGCAGAAGATCAGAGGGATCTGGCAATACAGGTACATAATTCCCTAATACTGGCGTCACAGGTAGATAAGGTCGTAAACAGAGCTCTCGGCACATTGACCTTTATTAGTCAAAGGACTGAGAATAAGAGTTGGAATGCAATGGCGTTGATGAGGCCGAATTTGAGTGTTGCGTGTAGTTCTGGTCAACTAATTAGAGGAAGGATATTAAAAAGGTTGAAAGACTGCAGAGAAGGTTTACTAGGATGTTGCCGGGACTTGCGAAACTGAGTTACAGAGAAAGGTTGAATAGGTTATGGTTTTATTCCCCGGAGTGTTGAAGATTGAGCGCTGATTTGATAGAGGTATATAAAATTTATGGTGTGTATCGATAGAGTGAATGCAAGCAGGATTTTTCAACTGAGTTTAGGGGAGAAAAAAGAAACAAAGGACATGGGTTAAAGGTGAAGGGTGAAATGTTTAGAGGGCTCATTAGCGGGGGCTTCTTCACACAGAGAGTAGTGGAAGTGTGGAATGAGCCGCCATTGAAGTGGTGAATTCAGGCTCACATTTATCATTTAAGAAAAAGCTTGAACAGCTACATGGATGAGAGGGGTATGCAGGGTTATGCTCTATATGAAGGTCAGTAGGACTAGACAGTAACAATGGTTCGGCACAGCCAAGAAGGGCCGAAAAGCCTGTTTCTGTGCTGTAATTTTCTATGGTTCTTGATTGTCAGTTGTGTGTCGATATCACGTTGAGCGATGTGTTGGTGGGGGTTGTGTCGGGATCACGGTGAAGGATTTGTCGTAGTCATTGCAAGCGGCCCGTCAGTACCACAGTGAGGGGTGTCTTGGTGTGAATGAAGGTGTTTCTGGTTAATGTTGGGAATGAGTCGTTGTTACAGTAGACATATTTATTCTCTGCGGCTTGGTCGTTCTGACCGGTGTTAAACTCACCATGAATCCTCCAGCAGATACCCGTGATAATGAGGGTCGCTGTTAAAACGCAGATTAGCCAGATGCTTGAGTCTGATCGGTCTCTCCGTGCGGGTCGTTCACTTCCCATGTCGTCTGTGGAAAAATGGTTCCTTGACTTTGTTAATCGTCCTTTTGTCTGATCATATCCACCCCTGCTTTTCCTACTCCCTGAGTTCAAATCAGTATCTCCACTCCTGAAGAGCAGTGAACGTAAAACACAGAAAAGTACAGGCCCTTCGGCCACAATTATGTGCTATACCAGTGAAGTCCGTTCTGCCTAAGCAATGTCCATCTCACTCCAATCCATGTACACGCTCCTGCCTGTCACCGTTCCAGAGAAATACACCGTCTGTCTGGTCTCCCTGCATCTCTCATAATGATATAGACTTGTATCTCCTCCCACCTCAGTCTCCACCGCTCTAGATTAATACACCGTCTGTCTGGACTCCGTGTATCTCTCATAATGATACAGACCGGTATCTCCCCCTACCTCAGTCCCCGCCGCTCCAGACTAATACACCGTCTGTCTGGTCTCCCTGCATCTCTCATAATGATATAGACCTGTATCTCCTCCCACCTCAGTCTCCGCCGCTCTAGACTAATACACCGTCTGTCTGGTCTCCCTGTATCTCTCATTACGATATAGACCTTTATCTCCTCCCACCTCAGTCCCCGCCGCTCTAGACTAACACACCGTATGTCTGGTCTCCCTGTGTCTCTCATAATAATAATTGTGGTGGATAATTGCATATCGGGATGGAGGCCGGTGTCTTAGTGGTGGATAATTGTTTATCAGGATGGAGGCCGGTGACTAGCGGGGTGCCTCAGTGATCTGATTTGGGCCCAATGTTGTTTGTAATATACATAAATGATCTGGATGATGGGGTGGTAAATTGGATTAGTAAGTATGCCGATGATACTAAGGTAGGAGGTGTTGTGGATAATGAGGTGGGTTTCAAAGCTTGCAGGGAGATTTATGTCGGTTAGAAGAATGGGCTGAACGTTGGCAGATGGAGTTTAATGCTGAGAAGTGTGAGGTTCTACATTTTGGCAGGAATAATCCAAATAGAACATACAGGGTAAATGGTAGGGCATTGAAGAATGCAGTGGAACAGAGAGATTTAGGAATAACAGTGCATAGTTCCCTGAATGTGGAGTCTCATGTAGATCGGGTGGTGAAGAAGGCTTTTGGAACGCTGGTCTTTATAAATCAGAGCATTGAGTACAGAAGTTGGGATGTAATGTTCAAATTGTACAAGACATTGGTAAGGCCAAATTTGGAATATTGTGTACAGTTCTGCTCACCGAATTATAGGAAAGATATCAATAAATTAGAGAGAGTGCAGAGACGATTTACTAGGATGTTACCTGGGTTTCAGCACTTAAGTTACAGAGAAAGGTTGAACAAGTTAGGTCTCTATTCATTGGAGCGCAGAAGGTTGAGGGGGGATTTGAGCGAGGTATTTAAATTTTTGAGAGTGGTAGATAGAGTTGACGTGAATAGGCTGTTTCCCATTGAGAATAGGGGAGATTCAAACGAGAGGACATGATTTGAGAGTTAGGGGCCAAAAGTTTAAGGGAAACACGAGGGGGTATTTCTTTGCTCAGAGAGTGATAGCTGTGTGGAATGAGCTTCCTGTAGAAGTAGTAGAGGCCAGTTCAGTTGTGTCATTTAAGGTAAAATTGGATAGCTATATGGACAGGAAAGGAGTGGAGCGTTATGACCTGAGTGCGTGTAGGTGGGACAAGGTGAGATTAAGAGTTCGGCACGGACTAGGAGGGCCGAGATGGCCTGTTTCCGTGCTGTGATTGTTATATGGTTATATGGTTAATGATGTAGACCAGTATCTCCTCCCACCTCAGTCTCTGCCACTCTAGACCAATACACAGGTTGCCTCGTTTACCCGTGTCTCTCGTGATGATACAGACCTGTATCAGTCTCCCCACAGACTCCGCCGGTCGGGAGGATTGCACAGTTGGTCTGGTCTATCTGCTTATAGATTATACTATCTATTCCAGGGAGCGTCCCGGTGTATTTCTTCTGCATGCTCTCCGAAGACCCCTACACTCTTCCCGTAACCGGGGACCAGACCCCAATGTATGCACTCGGAACCGTTAACTCTGTCCCAATTCGTATCTGTCATTTCGCTCGTTTCCCCTGCTCTCCACAGTATTCACAATGGGTGTATCCCAACAGTGTACACTGAAGTCGCCCTCTCACTCAACACTTCCCACCGCTGACGGTCTGGGCCTTTCCTTTGGGCACGGAGTTTAAATGGCGCTTGTGCTTCAAATTACCCGCTATACCTTTGCAGAAAAATAGCCTCTCCCAATCCACCTATAACAGAAGAGTTTGGCCACAAGAATATTATTTTCTGGCTGTGTAACCCCGTTCAGCCTCCTGACTATTACCCAGTTTACTCAGTCCTACACGGTGGGTCTAACTACTTCCCAATATGCCCTCTTTATCACCCCCTCCGCTGCCCCAATGACCCGGAGTTCATTCAGTTCCAGCTCCAGCTCCTTAACCCCGAGTGCTAGAAGCGGCATGCGAATGCACGTCTCATTGGTGAAGTCATCAGAGACACTGGAGATCTCCCTGCCGTCCCGTGTCCGACAAAATGAGTTTTCAAAGCTCCGGCCAAACATTGCCCACTGCTTCAACTGTCCGATTATAAGGAAGGAAACAATAAATTTACTCAAAGAAATCTAGAAACAGATTTGTGCCTTCTCTCACCCTGGACTCTCCTCCTTGAAGTTTGAAAGAGCGAAAGCCACAAATGCCCACGATAACACTGCCCACTCCAGTAATGGCCTCTCCGCTTGCACCGGCCATATATTTATTTGCCCTTGCTAATGAATCCCGGACTCTGAGCAGTTACTGTTTAAAAGCAGATTCTTTCTCTAATCGCTGCTTTTCATGGCCATTCGCCGAGCCGTGTGAGTGACATTTACCTGGTTCAAGACACAGAGAGAAGCTCCCTCTTTCTCGTCACAAATACATTCCGGGCGTCAGTCAAAAAATGAAGCTTACTACACAACGCCCTAACGCACATACCCGGTGATACACACTGAATGATGCTCCCTCCACTGCCAGGGTTCAGCCACAGAGGGGAGCTCCATACACAGTCTCGTATCACTCTGTTGGGATCAGACATTTTGTGAAGTCCGCCCCTTTCCCCATGCCCCATCCAGGCTCACGCTACCGGGTTTCAGAAAATAAATGCCGAAGCTCCCTCCCTCCCCTCTCACCATCGCCAGCACTTCGGCGTTCCAGCAGAATGTGTGTGTGTGTGTGTGTGTGTGTGTGTGTGTGTGTGTGTGTGTGTGTGTGTGTGTGTGTGTGTGTGTGTGTGAGAGAGAGAGAGAGTGATTGTGTGTGTGTGTGTGTGTGTGTGTGTGAGAGAGAGAGAGAGTGTTTGTGTGTGTGTGTGTGTGTGTGTGTGTGTGTGTGTGTGTGTGTGTGTGTGTGTGTGTGAGAGAGAGAGAGAGAGAGAGAGAGTGAGAGGATGCGGTGTGGAGAACAGAGGCCGGAATGGGCGGAGAGCGCTTTGCTGGGAAGAGGTGATGAGATTACAGCCACTGGAGGAAATTGGAGTGGAACCACGTGATCGGATCAACCGCACAGATCACTGGAGAGTTTAAGAAACGAGAGGTCGAGGGAGGAGTGACAACAGACCTTAACTCTCCCACTACCTCATCAATCTTCGCTCTGAAGACAGAGCAGGAGGGGTGTGGTCGAGTGGGTCATGGAGGCATGCATTGGAGGTATGTGATAACGGAAACGGGCTAGGTTGTAGGAGAGGGCTATGTGCCGCATGCCCGGAAGGATAAGGATGTGGGTTCGTTACGCAGACATGGAGGTTTGTTAGCGAGGAGACGGCCAATAGAGACGGGGAGGTGTGTGTCAGTATTATGACGCAGGCCGTGACGGTGTATCAGTGTCACGATGAAGGACGTGTCGGTGTCACGGTAAGGGGTGTGTCCTTGCTGAGGTGACGCGTGTGTCAGTCCTTTGGCAGACTTTAAGTACACTAAAATCCCTCTCACCTTTAACACTTCCCACTATTCACTGTATAGGTCGTTCCATTCTACACTGAGATTAAACTGAGCTTGGGTTTCAAGTTACCAAAAGCACCTTTACCAGACAAAAAACAACTTTGCCAAATCCACACTTTCCAGATTCATTCTCATCGAAGGTAAAATTCGCCATTCTCCAATTTAGAATCCAAACCCGAGGGCCGGACCAATCCTTTTTCATAACCTCCTTGAAATGAATGGCAATTTGATCACTGGATTAAAGGCGATCCCTTGCACAAACCTCTGACAACTGGCTTGTCTCACTACGCAGTAGGAGATCAAGTATTGCTCTCTCTCTCGTTGGGACTTCTCCGTACTGATTAAGGAATCTTCCCTGAACAATTTGACAAACTCTCTCCCACTGGTCTTTTTGCATTTTGGGACTCAGTTAACACATGGAAAGCTGAAATATCCCGCTATTAGAATCTTATATTTCAGCAACAGTCTGCGGTCTTTCTACAGGTTTGTTTATCCTAATCCAGCAGAATGTTTTCTGGACTACAATGTAGCCTCATGATCATGGCCATACATTTCTTATTCCTCATTTCCACCGATAAAGCCTCACTTAGACGAGTTATCTTGTCTGTTCTGACTGTGAACTGCTGACATTTTCTCTGCCCAGTCATATCACCCCTTCTCCTGTAAATCCTTCCGCTTTCCCACGCCTGAAAATAGGGAACTCCGAAATTACACGCTGTTTCGCTTTCTCCTCTTGCAACCACGTCTCAGTCATGGCCGGAATACCATATCTCAGTGTGTGGATTCATCTCTGAGCAGCTCAGCTGCCTTTCTTTAAAGCTCGTATTTTGAAATAACCCTTTGGTTCCCGTCTCTGTCTGAGGACTTTACAGCATCTATTTCCACACCAACTCCGCGATCTGCTCTGGAACTCTGAATCCCATCCCCCTGCTACTGGAATTCACCAACTCACACGAAAACTCTCATGCCCAGCACTGGCAAACAATCAGTTCCCCTCCAGCTTATGTGCAAACCGTCCTCCATCTCTTTTGTACAGATCCCACCTTCCTTTGAAAATACAGAATGATGTCAAATTTTGAAGCCCTCCCACCTACGTCAACACTTGAGCCACGTGCTAATCTGTAGGGTCTTCCTATGCCTGGCCGCACGGGGACGGGCAGTTGTCCTGTCCTTTAATTTAATTGGTAAATCCCTGATCTCAATTTGGAAATCCACCACTTTATTTATACCGATGTCCTTGGTACCGTTATGGACCAGGACCTCTGGCTGCTCACTCACCCATGTTGCAATCATAGAGAAGGATTGGGTTTCTGAGTGAAGAGGAAGGAAGGGGAGATACCTGGAGGCCACAAAAGTGGCGTTCTAATTACAGCCTTTGGAGCAGAACGTGTCTGTCTCCCTACATCTGATCGGAGTCTGACTATGAGTCAGAGACAGAGCGAGACTCCCTCCGTACAATCCCATCACACACGACTGGAAACATACAGAAAGTAATGCTCCCTGCACAACAATCCATCACACATTCCCGGGGTCCCGGAGTAGCTCCAGCACCATCGCAGCACACTCTACTGGAGTCGGAAACAGTGCGCCACCCTCTCCCTCCTCCGTTCTCCCCACTCACCCATACCCAGCCTTTCGGCGTTCCGGTGGTCTCGAATTGTGTGTGTGTCTCTCGGCAATGGTGAGTGTGTGTTTGTGACCAGTTTGTGTGCAGCGGGAAGAGGAAGGAAGGGGAGGAGAGAGGAGGCCAGGGAAAGGGGCTTACGATTGCATATTCTGATGCAAGTGGTGTGCAACGACATGACCAGCCTGTGCATAGAGAGCATTGGAGCAGCTCACAAGATATCGTGGAAAGGGAGAACTGTAATACTAAACGTCATCTCTCCCTCATACTCCCCACAATTGCCAGAGACAAGAGAGAGGGTAGAGTAGGTAACTGGGGAGGGGGGCTTCGGAGATAGGGAGTGCTTAGAGGTTGGAGTGCATCACGATGACGGGGAGGGCGTAGGGAACACACGGAATGATGGAGAGGGTGCAATGTGCAGGAGCGTGCAGGGTCACAGAGACGGGGTTGCTTGTAAACGAGGATGTATGAGGGAGACGGGAGTGGTGTAGTGGAGACAGTGTGAAATCTTATGTTGTGTTAGCTTTCCTAAGACGAGGGATAGAGCTTAAGAGTCGCGAGGCAATGATGCAGCTGGATAAAACTCTGGTCAGGCCACACTTGGAGTACTGTGTCCAGTTCTGGTCGCCTCACTATAGGAGGGATGTGGAAGCATTGGAAAGGGAACAGAGGAGATTTACCAGGATGCTGCCTGGTTTAGAGAGTGTGTATTATGATCAGAGATTAAGGGAGCTAGGGCTTTGCTCTTTGGAGAGAAGGAGGATGAGAGGAGACATGTGGAGGTGTACAAGATATTAAGAGGACTAAACAGTGTGGACAGCCAGTGCCTCTTCCCCATGGCACTACTGCTCAGTACAAGAAGACCTGGCTTTTTGGTAACAGGAGGGAAGTTCAAGTTGATATTAGAAAAAGGGCTTTCTCTCAGAGAGTGGTTGGTGCTTGGAATGCACTGCATTCTTAAGGCACAAACTAACGGAGATGGGAGTAGACTCTCACATGGTGGATTGGATAGTGGACTACTTGAAAGATAGACCTCAGTATGTGCGGTTGGGAGACTGTAGGTCTGACACGGTGGTCAGCAGCACAGGAGCGCCGCAGGGAACCGTACTCTCCCCGGTCCTGTTCACCCTGTACACATCAGACTTCCAATATAACTCGGAGTCCTGCCATGTGCAGAAGTTCGCTGATGACACGGCCATAGTGGGGTGTGTCAGGAATGGACAGGAGGAGGAGTATAGGAAACTGATACAGGACTTTGTGATATGGTGCAACTCAAACTACCTGCGTCTCAATATCACCAAGACCAAGATGATGGTGGTGGACTTTAGGAGATCTAGGCCTCATATGAAGCCAGTGATCATTAATGGAGAATGTGTGGAGCAGGTTAAGACCTACAAGTATCTGGGAGTACAGTTAGACGAGAAGCTAGACTGGACTGCCAACACAGATGCCTTGTGCAGGAAGGCACAGAGTCGACTGTGCTTCCTTAGAAGGTTGGCGTCATTCAATGTCTGTAGTGAGATGCTGAAGATGTTCTATAGGTCAGTTGTGGACAGCGCCCTCTTCTTTGTGGTGGCGTGTTGGGGAGGAAGCATTAAGAAGAGGGACGCCCCACGTCTTAATAAGCTGGTAAGGAAGGCGGGCTCTGTCGTGGGCAAAGTGCTGGAGAGTTTAACATCGGTAGCTGAGCGAAGGGCGCTGAGTAGGCTACAGTCAATTATGGAAAACTCTGAACATCCTCTACATAGCACCATCCAGAGACAGAGAAGCAGTTTCACCGACAGGTTACTATCGATGCAATGCTCCTCAGACAGGATGAAGAGGTCAATACTCCCCAATGCCATTAGGCTTTACAATTCAACCGCCAGGACTTAAGAACTTTTTAAAAGCTATTATGAATGCTTTTTGAGATAGTGATTTAGATGCATATCCTATTTTTTACTGAGTTAAGTATTGTATGTAATTAGTTTTGCTACAACAAGTGTATGGGACATTGGGAAAAAAAAGTTGAATTTCCCCATGGGGATGAATAAAGTATCTATCTATCTATCTATCTATCTATGAGTCAGTGGTGGAGGCAGATACACTAATGAAGTTTAAGTGGCTACTAGACAGGTATATAGAGGAATTTAAGGTGGAGGGTTATATGGGACACAGTGTTTGAGTTTCGGCACGACTTTATGAGCCGAAGGTTCTGTAATGTGCTGTACTATTCTATGTTCTTGTTCTATGTAACTGTGAGTTGTGTAAGAAAAGTTGTGTTTGACGGAGTTGGGGAGGAGTTTTGGAGAGGGAGTGTGTTATGTTTATGGGGAAGAGTGTTTTAGAGTTACACTGCAGGGCGTGACTCTGTTGCCTCACTACAGGAAGGATGTGGAAGCCATAGAAAGGGTGCAGAGGAGATTTACAAGAATGTTGCATGGATTGGGGAGCATGCCTTATGAGAATAGGTTGAGTGAACTCGATATTTTCTCCTTGGAGCGACGGAGGATGAGCGGTAACCTGACAGAGGTGTACAAGATAATGAGAGGCATTGATCGTATGGACAGTCCGCGAGATTTCCCAGGGCTGAAATGTTTGACACAAGAGGACACAGATCAAGGTGCAAGGGAGTAGGTACAGAGGATATCTCAGAGGTAAGTTTTTTACTCAGAGAATGGTGGGTGCGTGGAATGGACTGCCGGCAATGGTGGTGGAGGCAGATACGAAAGCGACTTTTAAAAGAATTTTGGAGATGGAGCTTAGAAAAATAGAGTGCGATAGATATGCCTAGTAATTTCTAGGTTAGGGACATGTTCGGCATAGAATTGTGGCCAGTATTTTGCTGTAGGTTTTCTGTGTCTCTATGTATTCATGGATATTCACGTATAGTTGAATGACGATTTATCTTGGATTGCATAGAAACCGGATTTTTATGCACAGGTCGTAACTTCCTTGAAAGAGAATCCAAAGATCCAGCTGTGTGATTACCTCATTCCTACTCCAACACCTTAGTCGCGTGTTAATCTATATTATCCTCTCTTGCCTTCTGAGCCGCAGATCTGTTCTCATTGCCAGTGTCCTGCCTGTCAAACATATTTCTAATTGTACATTTGCACCGCTTTCCTCCCACCCAGAAGTATGAAAAGTGGTTTACGTGTTATTGAGGAGATTGCCCACAGCAGGCACTTTGCCCTGGGCCTGGCTTTCAAACCGATTTCATCCTCCTGACTGTCACACAGTTTCCTGTGAACTGCACATTGGGTCAAACTAACTCCCATATGTCCCCTCTATCAGCATCTCAGTTTAACGAATGATCCCGAGATTATCCTGCTCCACTTCCAGATCCTTAAAGTCGTCAGAGACTGGAGTTCTCTATTACCATAGCATTACACAATCCCGGGGTCAGACACAGAGTGAGTCTCCCTCCACACCGTCCCAACACACACTCTCGGAATCAGACACAGAGTGAAACTCCCACCACATCGTCCCATCGCACACTCCCGGGGTCAGACACAGAGCGATTCTCCCTCCACATCGTCCCATCACACACTCCCGGGATCAGACACAGAGCGAATCTCCCTCCGCACCGTCCTATCACACACTCCCGGGGTCAGACACAGAGTGAATCCCCGTCCACACCGTCCCATCACACACTCCCGGGGTCAGACACAAAGTGAATCTCCCTCCACACCGTCCCATCACACACTCCCGGGGTCAGACACAGAGCGAATCTCCCTCCACACCGTCCCATCACACACTCCCGGGATCAGACACACAGTGAAGCTCCCTCCGCACCGTCCCATCACAAACTCCGGGGGTCAGACACTGAGTGACGCTCAATTAACCAAGATCCATCACACCACACATGGTCAGACACAGGCTGAGGCCCCTCCACACTCCAAAATTACATTCTCCCTCGTGCGGACACAAAGTGAAACCTCTTCTTCCTCGTCTCGTCATACACTCGTGTGTCAGACATAATGTACAGTTCCCGTCCACACATCCATTTCGAGAGGACTGCAATGTACAAAAGAGGATGTAATTTTAAGACCTAATAAGGAACCGTAAGGCCACATTCGCAGCATTGTGAGCAGGTTTTGATCCCTTACCGAACAAAGTATGAGCTCCTATTGGAAAGAGTTCAAATCAGATGCACGAACAAGATTCCAGGATTGGACGGCTGGTCATATGAAGGCAGTTTCAAGGCTCTGGGGACTGTGCTCGCTGGAATTCAGAAGAATGTGTGATCAACTATTGAATGCTCTCGGATGGTGAAGTGTCATGACAAAGTGGATGTGGAAATAATTTGTTCCTGTTTTAGGGCAGACTAGGACCAGAAGACGCAGCTTGGAATAGAGGACATCTTTTATAATGGAGATCAGGCGGATTTCCTGCGCCAGAGAGCAGTGAATCTGCGGAATCCAAAGCGCAGGCACCAGGGAAGGCCCAGACATTCGGAATTTTAAGGCAGAGTTTGAAAGATTCCTCATTGTTCAAGGCCGGAAGGGGTAGCGGGAGAAGGCGGGAGACTGGAGCTAAGAGGGGAATGTATCAGCCGTGATGAAATGGCGAGCAAGTCCCGATGTCCTAATTCTGCTCCTATGTCGTGTGGGTTTAATTAAAGTACCCGTGTTCCCGGTTGTCAGCAACTCAGAGGATCTATAGTGGGTCCAACACGTTCACGCTAACACAAATAAGGCGTCACGTGGCCGAATGAACTTCCCCGGAGTACGGTTACCTGTCGCTGTCCCTTCAAAACTCAGACAGGCAATTATTCCCTGCCACATTTCTTCATGGAAATTTTGATCCAAAAGACATCTTGCCGAGCATTCACTGCTCAACCGTATGAGTTCCATTTCTCGACTACTGTCTGTCATGTCGTCTTTGGTTTGTTTCTTGTTTACTTCGAGTTTGATTATGAACTAATTCAAGAGCTTCCTCTGCTTTCTGGTTCAACACTATCCATAGCTGTCTCGTTACAGAAGGGATCACAACTTTAGGATTTGAGGAGATGTTGTTTCTCATTGAAGATGAAGATATTTCAGTGGATGTATGGTGGAGAGCGTTATGTCATGTTGCATCGCCGACTGGTGTAGGGTTTGCAACGCAGAGAATCGCATAAGCTACAGAGGGTTCCAGACTCAGTCAACACCCCTCCACTCTATCCATGACATTTTCAAGCGGCGATGCCTTGTAAGTGCGGCATCCATCACTGAGGACCCTCACCACTCGGGAGAAGCTCCCTGCTCTTTCCTACCATCAGCGAGGAGTCACTGGAGCCCGAACACCACACACAACGATTCAGGGACAGCTTCTTCCCCTGCGCCATCACATCTTCGAACGCATGAGCATTAACTCGGCATGTTTGCTGCCTCTATCATTTATTTTTAATTTACGTTAATTTTGCATTTTATGCCATACTGTGGCAGCATAGCAACAAGTCCCGGTCCGTATAAGTCGCACATAATAAATCAAGTAGTGATTCCGGTGTAAAACATCCGATGAGTGTGGACGGGACATTTGACATCCCGGGTTTCACCAGTCTGGACTCTGAGTACGGGAGCCGGGAGAGCACCTTGCAGTTCTACAAGACATTGATGAGGGTTCATACACTGAGTTATGAAGAGAGATCGGGAAGGTTGGGACTTTATTCCTTGCAGTCTTGGGGTGAACATTTGGAGTTGCAGAAAATAAAGAGAGGCAGAGACAGAGTGAATGGGCACAGAATATTTACCCAGGCTGGGGAAATCGAGAGAAAGCGGGTATAGTATTGATCTGAGTGGTTAGAGTGGAGTGAGAGAGATCGTAGTGGTTTGACAGAGCAGAGGGGAGGGAGAGATTAGGATAGGGAATGGGGGAGAAAGGGGAATGGAGGAGAAAGAGTTGTGCGGAGGGACCGGAGAAAGAGAGTGGGTGGAGAAAGGGCGAGGAAGTACGGGAGGAGGGAGCTGGAGCAGTGAGGTAGACGGAGTGGCGATCAACTGGACGGAGGGGCGATATGATGAGAAAAAATGGATAGATGGGGAGAGAGGTTTGTCGGTGTGTGGTGGGGAGAATCGGGTTGCGACAACAGGAAGAGAGTGGAGTGGTAGGGAAGGGCAGAGGAGGTGAGAAGGGAATTTGGGGGCGATCGGGAAGTGAGTGTAGGAGAGAGAAAGAGGAAAAAAGACGAGGTAGTCACTTGATTCAAGTCGGTCCCAGGGTCTGTTCAGAGACCCTGCGTCTTTTCAGGAATATCCCAGCACAAATGTACAGACTTCTCGTAAGCGAAACGTTCAGCCCGATTACAAGGCAAACCCACACGGACGATTTGCACTCACGACCGGCATACTTTTCGGAGCTCATCTTGTACAGGAGGCCAGAGGCCACTTTGCTGTCGAAGAGCGTCAAACATGTTCAACAGAGACAAAACAGCTCCAGCAGACACCCGAGACCATCGCCAAACTAATGCCATTAAACCGCCTTCTCCTCAGAGTCCTGTGTCAGCCCCCGAACTAATTACACGAATCCCCTCTTCCCCAACTGACCGACTGTCTCCCCACAGCCCTGTGTCAGTTGCCAACAATAATCCCAGTACACCATGCTCCCTCGACACTCTCTGGTCCGACGTCAAACAAATCCCACTGTCCCACTCTCTCTCCACAGTACTGTCAGTCTCCATACGAATCAAACACGCCCACTTTCTCCCCTGAGATTGTTTCAGTCCCCAGAGGAATCCTACTGCCCCGTCATTTCCCCACAGATCCATGGCAGTCCCGAAATGTGTCCCACTGACCCACACTCTATCCACAGTACTGTCAGTCTCCATACGAATCAAACACGATCACTTTCTCCCCTGAGATTGTTTCAGTCCCCAGAGGAATCCTACTGCCCCGCCGTTTCCCCACAGATCCATGGCAGTCCCGAAGTGTGTTCCACTGTCCACTTTCTTTCCAGCAACGCCGTGTCTCTCCCCAAATTAATCCCATTGCCCCTCCCTGTCCCCACAGCTTCGTGTCAGTCTCCAAACTAATCTCAGTTCACCTCACTCTGCCTACAGCACTGTGCAAGTCCGCAAAATAATACCAGTTTACTGATCCCTCCCCACTGCCCCCATCCAGATCTCAAAGCATTCCCACTGCTCTATCCGTCGCCGATAGACAGGTGACGGTCCCAAACTCTTCCCAGTGTACCACGCTCTCCCAACAACATGGTACAGTTTTCAAACAAATCCCAATGCCGTGCCCCCTTCCCAAAACTAACTCCCATATGTCCCCTCTATCAGCTTGTCAGTTTAACGAATGATCCCGAGATTATCCTGCTCCACTTCCAGATCCTTAAAGTCGTCAGAGACACTGGAGGTCTCCATTACCATAGCATTACACAAACCCGGGGTCAGACACATTGTGAATCTCCCTCAACACCATCTCATCACACACTCCAGGGGTCAGACACAGAGTGAAGCTTCCTCCACCCCGTCCCATCACACATTCCCGGGGTCAGACACAGGGTGAATCTCCCTCCACACCGTCCCATCACACACTCCAGGGGTCAGACACAGAGTGAAACTCCCTCCACACCGTCCGATAACACTATAACGAATTCAGCAAGAAAGCGAATATCCCCGCCCACCCCCCTTCACTGCCTGTCTCCCCTCTCACCTATCTGCAGCACTTCAGCGTTCCTGTAGTCTCCAACAGTGTGTCAGTCTCAGAGATAATCAGTGTGTGTGTGAGACCAGAGATGGAACTGAGTTGTGACTGGGTGGAGAGGGAGGGCTGTGGTGGGGTGGTGAGTGTGCAGTCACTGGGATGAAATGTTGAGAATCCACACAACCGGCCTCTACTCGCAGAGACGTAGAGAAACTGAGAACCGAGAAATCGATATCCGGTGGAAGTGAGCAGAAATAACACCAACGATGTGCAGAGAGCTTGATATCCGAAAACACTGTCGCAGCTCGTACTAACTGCGCTTGAAAACGGAGTAATGTTGCTTCCACACCGTCCAATTTCACACTCCCCGGGTCAGACACAGAGTGAATCTCCCTCCACACCCTCCCATCACACACTCCCGTGGTCAGACAGAGAGAGAATCTCCCTTCACACCGTCCCATCACACATTTCCGGGGCCAGACACAGAGTGAATCTCCCTCCACACCGTCCCATCACACACTCTCGGGGTCAGGCACAGAGTGAATCTCCCTCCTTACCGTCCCATCACACACTCCCGGGATCAGGCACAGAGTGAATCTCCCACCTTACCGTCCCATCACACACTCCCGGGGTCAGACACAGAGTGAATATCCCTCCACACCGTCCCATCACACACTCCCGGGTTCGGACACAGAGTGAATCTCCCTCTACGCCGTCCCATCAAACACTTCCGTGATCCGATTCAGAGTTACTCTCCTCTACACCCTTTCTGTGGCTTCTGTGTCTTTCCTGTAATGAGGGGACCAGAACAGAGCACAGTTCTTCAAGTGTACAAGTTTTCGGAGATGGTGGGAGTTAACCGAGACGTGGGAGGTGCCCCTGGAAGTTAGGGGATGAGGAAGACAGGACGTGAGCAGGGGAGGGAATGGGTCACGGAGACGTGGTCGCCCGTAAGGGAGGGAGTTCTGACTGAAAGTGAATCTGTGTTGTATAAGGAGTGTGTGACAGAGACAGGTAGTAGTGCAGGAGAAGGAGAGGTTGACGAAGACGTGTCCCTTTCTTGCAATTCCTCCGTCTCCGCCGTTGCTGCTCTCAGGATGATGTTTTTCATTCCAGGACGAAGGAGATGTTTTCCTTTTTTAAACAAAGTGGCTTCCCTTGCTCCACCATCAACTCTGCTCTCAAACGCATCTGTCCCATTTCACGCACAAATGCTCTCACCCTGTGCTCCCACCACCCCTCTCGGATTAGGGTTCCCGTTGTCTTCACCTACAACCCCACCAGCCTCCGGGTCCAACTTTTAATATCCGGAACTTCCGTCAGCACCAACGGGATCCCATTGCCAAGCACATCTTTTCCTCCCGCCCTCTTTCTGCTTTCCGCATGGATCGCTCCGTACGCCACTCCCTTGTCCATTCGTCCCCGCTCCCATCCCTTCCCAACGATCTCCCTCCTGGCGCTTTTCCCTGTAAGCGAGCAAGTGCTAAACCTTCCCTTACTCTCCCTCCCTAACCAGCATTCAGGGCCCCAGACAGTCCTTTTAGGTGAGGCGACCCTTCACCCGTGAGCCGGTTGGTATGGTATACTGCATCCGGTGCGGCCTTCTATGTACTGGTGAGATCCGACGCAGACTGGGAGACCGTTTCGCTGAACACCTACGCTCTGTCCGCCAGAGAAAGCAGGATCTCCCAGTGGCCAAGCATTTCAATTCCACGTCCCATTCCCATTCCGAAATGTCTATCCATGGCCTCCTCTACTGTCCAGATGAAGCCACATTCAGGTTGGAGGAACAACACCTGATATACCGGCTGGGTAGCTTCCAGCTTGATGGCATGGACATTGATTTTTCTACCTTCCGTTAACACCCCTCCTCCCCTTCTTAACACATATCGAATTTATTTATTTCCACATATTTTTGTTTCTCTTTCTGCCCATCACTCTACCTGCTCTCCATCTCCATCTGGTGCTCCCCTCCCGCTTTCTTTCTCCGTAGTTCTCCCGTCCCATGATCCGTTCCTTTCTCCAGCTTTTGCCAATCATCTTTCCTGCTCTTAGCTTCACCCCACCCCCTCCTGTCTTCTCCTATCATTTCGCATTTCCCCCTCCCCCTCCTACTTATTATCTTTCTCTGTGTCGGAGAAATTTCTTCACTCAGAGAGTAGTGGGGCTGTGGAATTTACTGCCCCAGAGAGCTGTCGAAGCTACTACACTCAATAAATTCAAATCGGAGATAGACATTTTCCTGGATAAAAATGGCATTAGGGGATACGGTGAGCGAGCAGGTAAGTGAACATGAGGCTAGGTTTAGATCAGCCATGTGATCTCCTGGACCAGTTTTCGATAGCCTGGATGGGTCGGAGAGGAATTTTCCAGATTTTTTCTCCTCAATTGGCAACTCGGTTTTTTTCCCCGGGTGATCACATGGTTTTGGGCGGGATGAATGATAAAATAAAATGGGCGGCATGGTGCCCTGTTGGTTGGCACTGTTGCCTTGTGGGATTCGGTGAAAACTAGAGTTAAGATTGGATCGGCCATGATCTTATAGAATGGCGGAGTAGGCTTGAGGGGCCGATTGGCCTACTCCTGCTCCTATCTCTTATGTTCTTATGTTTTTCCTTTCAGTTATTCCTGACGAAGGGTCTCGGCCCGAAATGTCGACAGCGCTTCTCCCTATAGATGCTACCTGGCCTGCTGCGTTCCACCAGCATTTTGTAGGTGTCGCATGAATTTCCAGCATCTGCAGATTTCGTCGTGTTGGGGTTTAAGTGATGGGGTGGGGCACCCGGACGGGCAGGGGCGTAGTGAATTTTGGGCGTGACCCAGGCGGAGAATGTGTGCAGGGTAGGGACTGCGTCACGGAGACGGGGTAGCTTGTAAGGGAGGGACGCTTGACGGATTCGGGGAGGGGTTTTGTGGAGGGAGGGTGCTATGCACACAGCGAGGACGTTTCCTTGTTGCAGTGCAGGATCTATCGGTGTGTGGGTGTCACGGTGAGGGGTGTGTTCGTATCACGACGAGGACTGTGTCGGTGGCACAAAAACACTGAAAGGGGTTTTACGGTGTCGCTTTGAAGACAGTTTCGGTGTTTGTCTCTCCCGCAGCCTACGTCGTCTGTGAATTGGGTCGTTCCCTCTACCCTAACACACTGCTCTTCCCACCCGATGAGCTGAAATGACTCTGCTCTTTCTACAGAGCAGAGAACGTAAATCACACAACAGAGCAGATCCTTCGGTCTTTTCGTCAGATCCTTCAGATCCTATTTAATAGCAATTAAACTGAATTTCCTCTGCCGACATAACATTAGTCTCGCTCCATTCCCTCCGCGCCCACCTGCCTGTTAAAGAGCCACTTAAACGCTTCTATAGATTTCCCCCCACCACCAGCACGCGCTAATCTCTGTGACAACAAAAACTTGCCAAACTCATCTCCTTTGAACGTTCCCCCTCTCACCCTAATGCAGGTCCTCTGGTATTAGAGATTTCCATCCTGGGGGTAAAAGATACAAGCTATCTGGTCCATTTGCGTCACGTGTTATAAAACTCAAAGACAACTAAACTTAACTCGAGGTTACACTTATCCTTTTCTATAATTACTTTGTCTGTAATGGCATTACCATCACTAGATGCAACGTGATCACCGACACAAACTTCTGTCCCCTGGCGTGTCCTATTCGACAGAATGAGATCAACTTATTAAGATTAAGGAACCTTTTTTAACTGATTAGGAAAACTGTCCCAGTGGTCCTTTCACAGTGTGAGGCTCACAGTCAATACCAAGAGTGTTAAAATCACCCGATGTCACAAACTGAAGTCTCTTACAACAGACTCCGAACGCTCCATAGGTTTGTTCCTCTAAATCCCCAGGACTGTTCGGTGGTCGATAATATAGCCCAATGAACGAGTTCATACTTTCTCATTCCTCACTTCCACCTTTAAAGTTTCGCCTCAGCCTAAATTATATATACAGTAGCACGGATAAAACAGCAGTAAACTGGAAGGTTGAGCTAACTGACCTGACCCTCCCGCAACCGAGTCTTACTAATGGCTAAACTACCATGCTTCCAGTCGTTGGCCCCGACCCTGAGGCTCATCTGCCTTTCGTACAATACTTCCTGCATTGAAACGTAGGCAGCTCAGAACATGAGTCCCAGTGGGCTCAATTTTTGGCTCGCTGACTTTGTCTGAGGTCGTAACAACATCTGTCCCAACAATGACTCCACTATCTGTTCAATCATTCTGGTTATCACCTCCTGCAACTCGACTTTAAACACCACAACGACCCCTTTCTTAATGGCAAACCTTCCCGCTGGTATGTTAGTTCTACTTCGGTTCAGGTGTAAACTGAGAGAGTTCCAGACGGCGGAGAAAATGAAGGAGCTGCACAACGTGGGGCGGTGTGGCGCGGTCTCCAGGCAGGACTCGTTGCTGCCCCCAGTGTTCGCTCGGCAGAAAACAAGCTCAGTTGTTGTAGTTTGTAGATTTCGATGGCTTTTAAAGTGGCTAGGACCGCAAGCTGATTATATATATGCTCGCGCGCGCGCGTGCGTGTGTGTGCGTGTACATAAAGCGTGAAAGTATTTCACTGATATCCTACATCTTTCTATTTTATACATATTATGCGTGCTTTGTGCATCGTGTGACAGTTGATAATGTCTTTAGCAGCTGGGCCCGGACGGTCATGTGTGATGGAATTGCCGTAAACTTAAATTGAATTGAATTGAAATGAAATGAAACCGTCTCGTCTGTAGAGGTCGCACCTACCAGGGAAGAGAGCCCAGTGATTCATAAATCTGAAGACCTCGTTCCCACCCTAACATTTTAGCCACATTTTAAACTGAAAGTTCTTCCTAATTTTGGCCACACCTGCACATAAATAAGGTTGGAGAACTGGCTCCCTTTTCGTACCTATATCCTGGAGACGATCACGACCGCATGCCATCGTGGAATCTCGTTCTCGTCCGCAGTAAATTTTCCCGTTCCCTAACTAAGAGAACCCGATCAATGCAGCTCGCCACATTTCATCCACTTCCCTGCTGAGCCATAGAACCATAGTCACTGCCAGAGACCTGACCGGTGAGACTTTCCCCTGCTTGGTCATTTGCACCTCTCTCCTCCCATCCAGAATTATATAAAGTGGTCTACATTTTATTGAGCGGGTTGGCCACAAGGGGTTTCTGCACTGGCTCTGGCTGTTTAACCCCTTTCACCTTCCTGTCTGTCATCCAGTTCCCTGTGTCCTGCACATTGGGTGTAAAAACATCTCTATATGTCCTCCCTATGCCCCCTCGGCTTCCCGAATGATCCTGTGTTCATCCAGCTCCAGTTCCAACTCTGTACTGCAGTGTGTTAGAAGGTGCAGCTGGATGACCTTCTTACAGGAGACTTTGTCAGAAACTCTTGAGGTTTTCCTGCCTTCCCAATTCTCGCAAAGGAACATTCAACTCTACTGCCAGACATTGCTACTGCTCTGACTTTGCGATTATAAAGAAAGAAACAATAATTAAACTGAAAACAAATCAACCAACAGTTCTGTGCCTTCTCTCACCCAAGAATCTCCTCCTTCAAGATTCAAAGAGATAAACCCTCTAACTTCCACTCAAATCCAATTCCCGCCGTTCCAGTAATCTTGAATTGTGAGTCCGGCACCGGCGAATGTGCGTGTGTTTGTGTTCGTAGGATGTGCAGGAAACAGGAGAGACCTGGAAGAGGAGGTGGTTTTCATGGGAGACGGACATGGTGGTGAGATATCAGTCACTGGAATGAAGTGTTGTCGAACCAAACGATCGGCCTGTTCAAACAGAACTTTGCAGAGGCTCAGAACCGAGAGATCGATATCCGGTGGAAGGGGGCTGAGTGGTGCAACAACAGACGTCACCTCTCCCCCTTCCTCACCAGAATTCCATATGGAGAGAGAGAGAGAGAGAGAGAGAGAGAGAGAGAGAGAGAGAGAGAGAGAGAGAGAGAGAGAGAGAGAGAGAGAGAGAGAGAGAGAGAGAGAGAGAGAGAGAGAGAGAGAGAGAGAGAGAGAGAGAGACGTGTAGAGGAGGGAGAGGGTTAATGGAACCGGGGAAGACCTGCAGAGGATGGAGCGGGTCAGGGAGACGGGGAGTGGAGTTCGGGAAGGAGGAGATAACGGAGACGTCACAGTGTGTAGGGGACGGAGGGGTGATGGCGACAGAGTGTGTAGAAGACGATGAAGGTGGCGGAAACGGGGAGGGCTGTAGGGAAGTCGTGGATGACGGTGACGTGGATGGTCGTCTGGGACGGTGGGCTGACGTCGAACAGGAGACGGAAAACTCAATGAACCAGGAACAGCTTCTTCCCCTTCGCCAGCATATTATTGAACGCATCAGCACCACCTCCACATTTTTGTGGCATTTATTAGCTTTTTGCATTTGACATTAATTTTACATAGTTTCGCCCTAATTGATTATTCAAAAGAACAAATCTCAGGTGGTCCCACGAGGGACACAGATCAGGCGAATGCGTGCACTCTATTTCACTATGACTGGGGTATCGAGAACATTAACGCACATGATTGAGGTGAGAGTAGCTAAAGACAGAAGCGTGGAGCGAGATGGGTTAGATAAAAGAGAAACAGTAGGATGAGCAGAGTGGTTAGAGACAGAGTCTCTAATCGTGGGGAGAGAGTGGGAGGTGCAAGTATTTTGAGGACTAGCACGGGGCCGTGGGGAGAGAGTGGAGCTATGGAGCTCTTTTGGGAACTGACCCAGGTTGTGGGAGAGAGTGAGGCAGTGGAAGTGAAAGCTAATCGAGGGAGAGACCGGGAACAGAAGGGGGAGTTGGGGGCGAGGAGGCAAGAAACCAGGGTGAGGAAAACGGGGATGAAACAGAGGAGGCGGGAATGGAGAGGGATGAGAGGGAGACTTCAGAGGAACGAGGGTAAAGAGAGGGCAAGATAGTGAGTAAGACTGTGATAGAAGGAAGGAGGAGAATAGGGTAAGGGTGAGGGGCAGCGGAGCAGAAGGGGTAGTGCGAGTGGTTAAGTGAAATGGAGGAGAAAGAGGGTTTTATCATTATATTCAAGTCGGTCCCAGTGGTTGGTGACAGAGATCCTGGATCTTTTCAGAAATATCCGGGCACAAAGGAGCAGACTTCTCACAGATGAAGAGCGTACGAACCTCATCGCAAGGTTTACTCTCACTCTGCCATGTACATACACCACACTCGGGGTCTCCACCGTTATTCCGGAACATGATATTCGAAGTCACCTTCCTGTCAAAGATGGGTAAACAATGTCAACACACCTCCAGCAGTCAGTCCCCCAAACCACTGAAACCCTCCCTCGCCATTGAGCTGTGGAACCCCAACATCTCCTATAACCCCACTTTCCCAGCACAGCCCTGTGTCAGTCTCCAGAATACTCCCACTGACCCACTCTCTCCCTGCAGCCCTGTGTCAGTCACCAAAGTAATCCCTTGCCCCACTCTCTAACCGCAGATCGGTGTCAGAGACCAGAATTATAACAGGACCCAACATTCTCCTCACAGGCCCGTGTCAGTCCCCAAATTATTCCCACAGCGCCAGTGTCTTCCGAGGCCCCAAGTCAGTCCTCAAAATGCTCCCACTTCTTTACTGTCTCCCCACAGGCCTGTGTTTTCTGCCTAAGTGCTCACACTCACCACTCCCACCCCACAGATCAGTGTCAGTCCAAACTACACCCACTGCCTGACTCTCTCCCCACAGCCCCGTGCCAGTCCCCGAAATCATCCCACTGCTCAACCCTCTTCTTAGAGACCTGTGTCAATCACCAAGACACCTCCCGCTTCCCATGCTCTCCCCACGGACGTGTCTCAGTCCCCAGAGTACTCCCACTGAACCATTCTCTCCCACAGATCGGTATCTGTCCCCACAGTACACCCCTCCCTCATTCTCTCCCCACAGACATGTGCTAGGCCCCAAAGTGCTCCCGCTGCCTCACTCTCTCCCACAACCTGGGTCAGATCCCAAAAGAGCTCCATAGCTCCACTCTCTCCCCACGGCCCCGTGGTAGTCCACGAAATACTTGCACTTCCCACTCTCACCTCAAGGCCCAGTGCGAGTCCCCACAATAATCCCAATGTCTAGCCTTCCCATAAAGATCTGTGTCAACCACCGAAAGACAGCCACATCGCACTCTCTTCCCAGAGCACATGTCAGTTCCCACATTTGGAGAAGGAAGTCTGAGGATCAGAAAGGATTTTTTTCTTCTTCTCACTGCAGTTAAGAGAGGTGGGACTGCGCAGGCGTGTGACGTCGGTCAGTGAGACGGGGAAGATTTAAAAGGAACACAGCCTTATACAGCGGGCAGCGTCGTTTTGCGGGCAGCGGAGTGAGCCGGGAGCAGAGTAAAGGGCTCTTAAGGGATTTGGCTCACCATGCTTAGGTGGAAACGGGCGAAACAAGGTAGGTTTTGTTTTAATTTTTCCTTTTATTTGAGGAAAGGGGGAATTATGAGTGTGAGGGCAGTTTGTTGTCCTGGGTGTCGTATTCGGGTGTCCTGGAGACTCCTAGCCTGCCGGACGTCCACATCTGCGTCGGGTGCGCCGAGCTGTAGCTCCTAAGGGACCGTGTTAGGGAACAGAAGCTGCAGCTCGATGACCTTCGTCTGGTCAGGAAGCGTGAGGAGATGATAGAGAGGAGTTACAGGCAGGTGGTCACACCAGGGCCACGGGAGGCCGAAGGTGCGTCACGGTTAGGAGTGAAGGAGAAGAGTCAGGTACTAGAGAGTACCCCAGTGGATGTACCCCTTGACAATAAGTACTCCTCTTTGAGTACTGTTGGTGGGGGGGGGGTGCAACCTACCTGGGGGAAACAACGGTGGCTGTGCCTCCAGCACAGAGTCCGGCACTGTAGCTCAGAAGCGTAGGGAAAGGAAGAGGAAGGCAGTTGTATTAGGGGACTCGATAGTTAGGGGGTTCGATAGGCGATTCTGTGGACGCAGACAGGACACCCGGATGGTAGTTTGCCTCCCTGGTGCCAGGGTCCGGGATATTTCTGATCACGTCCAAGACATCTTGAAGTGGGAGGGTGAGGAGCCAGACGTCGTGGTACATATCGGTACCAATGACATAGGTAGGAAAAGGGAGGTGGTCCTGAAAGGAGAAGATAGGGAGTTAGGAAGGAAGTTGAGAAGAAGGACCGCAATGGTAGCAAGCTCGGGATTACTGCCTGTGCCACGCGACAGTGACGGTAGGAATGGAATGAGATGGAGGATAACTGCGTGGCTGAGGGATTGAAGCAGGGGGCAGTGATTCAATTTTCTGGGATCTCCATTAGGGCAGGTGTGACCCGTACAAAAAGTATGGGTTACTCTTGAATCCTAAGGGGACAAATATCCAGGCGGGGAGATTTGCTAAGGCTACAGGGGAGATTTTAAAATAGAATGGTTGGGGTGTGAATCAATCTGAAGAAACTTGGAGAGAGCAGGTGCTTTCACAAATAGAGAAAGCTGGTAGACAATGTGTGTAGGAGGAGGATAAGCAGGTGATGGAGGAGAGGACCGCTCAGACCGAGGATGTAGGAGAGAAGGAAGAAAAAGATAATAAAGTTGTTTGTACCGTTAGGGATAAACATAGAGGAAGAGGTGGAGAGATTTTTCAATGTATCTATATTAATGCTAGGAGCATTGTAAGAAATGTGGATGAGCTTGGAGCATGGATTGATACCTGGAAATATGATGTTTTAGCAATTAGTGAATCATGGTTGCAGGAGGGGTGTGATTGGCAACTAAGTATTCGTTGATTTCTATGATGAAGAGATGTAATGGGACATCTTCCTCCACTGCGCAATCTCATCTCTGAACGCACGAGAACTAACTCCATATTTTTCTATCAGGTCAGAGAAAATATTACAGCGGTGGTAATACAGGATAGATTAGAGGGCTCGTCTAGGAGGCTATTTCGTGCGAATTGAGGAATGTGAAAGGTGTAGTGACAATTATAGACCACCTAATGGGGAGCGAGAATTGGAGGAGCAAATTTCTAAGGACATAGCAGATATTTGCAGTAAGCACAAGGTTGTGATTGTGGGAGATTTTACTTTTCCACACATGGGCTGGGAAGCCAATTCTGTAAAAGTGCTGGATGGTGTGGAGTTTGTAGAATCTATGCAGTATAGATTTTTGCAGCAATGCATAGAGGTACCAACCAGAGATAGGGCAGTGCTGGATCTATTGTTAGGGAATGAGATATGTCAGGTGACGGAGGTATGATTTGGGTTCCATTTTGTCATTTGAACAAATGGATAGGCATATGGATAGGAAAGGAATGGAGGGTTATGGGCTGAGTGCAGTTAGATGGGACAAGGTGAGAGTAAGCGTTCGTCACGGACTAGAAGGGCCGAGATGGCCTGTTTCCGTGCTGTAATTGTTATGTAGTTATATGGTTCTATTAATTTTACTGCACACTCTGCACCAACAGCCCTCGTCGATCCTCAAACAAATCCAAATGCCCATTCACTCACCGCAGAACTTTCTCTATCTCCAGAAGTCCCCGTTTTCCCAGTCTCTCCCCACAGCCCTTGTCAGTCCGCAAACTCATACCAATGTCCACTCCCTTTAGCAAACCGTGTCTGGCCACAAACTAATCTCACTACACACAACCTTCCCGCAGCCTGTGTCAGTCCCCAAAATAAATCCACTGCCCACTCGCTTCTGGCAGCCTGTATCAATCCGATGACCCACTTTCTTCTCAGAAAATTGCAAGATCCCAAATCTCACCAGTCTTTGCATTTTCCAATCCAGTGTGAAATGCCACCGTCGCGGATAGCTTTGGCAACAAAATTCTGTGAAATTAAATTGCTATCATTAATGATTGAATTCCAAAGTTATTTACGTTGCGTCCCTTGATGACTGAACCCGGGAGAGTGTTAAGGGATGGTGTTGAACGAGCTTAATACTGTGACTCACCACGCGAGAATGTGAATGGCACGATGTGGAAGGAGCCTCACTCTGTGTCTGAACCGGGGAGTGTATGATGTGACGGTGTGGAGTGAGCCTCACTATGTGTCTGCCACCGGACATGTGTGATGGAACGGTGTGAAGGAGATTCACTCCGTTTCTGACAGCAGGAGAGTGTGCTCGGACGAGAAGGAGGGAGCCTCACTCTGTGTCTGACCCCGGAAGTATGAGATCAAACTGTGTGGAGGGAGCTTCCCTCTGGTGTGGATATATCTTCCGTCGATCTGACACGTACCTCTTCTTCTGCTGAATTTATTTCAAGAAGTTTAGAATCAGATTTCGAACAATACTGCTTCGCTTCATCGTAGGAAGTGTTAAGCGTGGATATAAAATAACACGGGCCTTCATTTCTGATCCAGTTCTGGGAAAACGCTTGCGCTGGAAATTGGGAAAAAAGAACAGTGAATCTCACACGTAACGTCCATTACATCCATTGTGTGTCAGACAGCGAAAGAGGATCTCTCCTCACCGACCCATCACACACACCTGGTCAAGTACAGAATGAAACACCCTCCTCACCGGTCCCTTGACAAATTGGCTCCGGAATTTCCGAACAAGTAGCAGTGAATCCGCCGGTAGACAGACACCGTCCCATCACACAATTCCGGGGTCAGACACAGACTGAAGCTCCCTCCACACCGTCCCATCACACACTCCCGGGGACAGACACAGAGTGAATCTCCCTCCACACCGTCCCATCAGAAACTCCCGGGGTCAGACACAGAGTGAAGCTCCCTCCACACCGTCCCATCACACACTCCCGGGATCAGACACAGAGTGAAGCTCCCTCCACACCGTCCCATCACACACTCCCGGGATCAGGCACAGAGTGAAGCTCCCTCCACACCGTCCCATCACACACTCCCGGGGTCAGACACAGAGTGAATCTCCCCCCACCTCGTCCCATCATCCACACCTGGGGTCGGACACAGAGCGATGCTTCCTCCACACAGTCCCATCACACAACCCCGGTATCAGTCACAGAGTGAAGCTCCCTCTACACCGCCCCATCGCACACTCCTGGGGATAGATACAGAGTGAAGGTCCCTTCTCACCGTCCCATCACATACACCCGGGGTCAGACACAGAGCGAAGGTCCGTCCACACCGACCCCTCACACACACTCCCCGGGTCAGACACAGAGTGAATCACCCTCCACACCGTCCCATCACACACTCCCGGGGTCAGACACAGAGTGAATCTCACTCCACACCGTCCCATCACACACTGCCGGGGTCAGACACAGAGTGAATCTCCCTCCACACCGTCCCATCACACACTGCCGTGGTCAGACACAGAGTGAATCTCCCTCCACACCGTCCCATCACACACTCCCGGGGTCAGACACAGAGTGAATCTCCCTCCACACCGTCCCATCACACACTGCCGTGGTCAGACACAGAGTGAATCTCCCTCCACACTGTCCCATCACACACTACCGGGGTCAGACAAAGGGACTGAAACTCCATCCACACCGTCACGTCACAAACTCCACTCGTCAGATATAAGTGATACTCCTCCATAGCATTCCATCACACGCACACTGTGTCAGTCACAGAGTGAAGCTCCTTCCACATCACCCTGTCACAGTCGACAGAGGTCAGACGCAGATTGACACTCCCTCCATACAGTCCCATCACACTCCCGGGGTCAGACACAGAGTGACACTCCCTCCATACAGTCCCATCACAAACTCCCGGGGTCAGACACAGAGTGAATCTCCCTCCACACCGTCCCATCACACTCTCGGTGTCAGACACAGAGTGAATCTCCCTCCACACCGTCCCATCACACACTCCTGGGGTCAGACTCAGAGTGACACTCCCCCCATACAGTCCCATCACACACTCCCGGGGTCAGACACAGAGTGAATCTCCCTCCACACCGTCCAATCACACACTCCCGGGGTCAGACACAGAGTGAATCTCCCTCCACACTGTCCCATCACACACTCCCGGGGTCAGACAAAGGGACTGAAACTCCATTCTCACCGTCACGTCACAAACTCCACTCGTCAGATATAAGTGATACTCCCTCCATAGCATTCCATCACACGCACACTGTGTCAGTCACAGAGTGAAGCTCCTTCCACATCACCCTGTCACAGTCGACAGAGGTCAGACGCAGAGTGACACTCCCTCCATACAGTCCCATCACACACTCCAGGGGTCAGACACAGAGTGACACTCCCTCCATACAGTCCCATCACACACTCCAGGGGTCAGACACAGAGTGACACTCCCTTCATACAGTCCCATCACACTCCCGGGGTCAGACACAGAGTGACACTCCCTCCATACAGTCCCATCACACTCCCGGGGTCAGACACAGATTGACACTCCCTCCATACAGTCCCATCACACACTCCCGGGGTCAGACACGGAGTGAATCTCCCTCCACACCGTCCCATCACACTCCCGGGGTCAGACACAGAGTGACACTCACTCCATACAGTCCCATCACACACTCCCGGGGTCAGACACAGAGTGAATCTCCCTCCACACCGTCCCATCACACACTCCTGGGTTCAGACTCAGAGTGACACTCCCTCCATACAGTCCCATCACACACTCCCGGGGTCAGACACAGAGTGAATCTCCCTCCACACCGTCCAATCACACACTCCCGGGGTCAGACACAGAGTGAATCTCCCTCCACACCGTCCCATCAAACACTCTCGGGGTCAGACACAGAGTGAATCTCCCTCCACTCCGCCCTATCACACACTCCCAGGTACAGACACAGAGTGAATCACTCTCCACACCGTCCCATCTCACACTCCCGGGGTCAGACACAGAGTGAATCTCCCTCCACGCCGTCCCATCACACACTCCCAGGATCAGACACAGAGTGAATCTCCCTCCGCATCGTCCCATCACACACTCCCGAGATCAGATTAGCAAAGAAACTACCTCATCACTGTCACACCACAGGCACCCGGAGTCAGTTATAGAGTGAAAGTGCCTGCAGGCCATTCAATCACACACATTCCTGACGGGTCAGACTACAAATTTGGGTTCCATCCACCATGGCCCGTCACGCACTCTCGGGGACAGACGAAGAATAAAGCTCTTGTCTCACGGACTCATTATACTCTTCCAGTGTCAGAAACAGACTGATTCTCCTTCCACACTGTCCCATCACACACGATCGGTGTCAGGCTCAGACTGAATCTTTCACTCCACCAGACTGTCAAACACTCCTTGGGTCAAGCATGGAATGAAGCTCACTGCATGCTCTTCCTTCACGCAATCCTGCCGGTAAACACAGAGTGAGCCTCCCTCCACACTTCCCCAACACATCCTCCCCATGGTCTGATAGGAATTGAAACACTCTCTGCACCATCCCGATGCACACTCCCGTGGTCAGATAGGAAATGAAACACTCTCTGCACCATCCCGATGGATACTCCCGTGGTCAGATAGGAAATGAACTACTCTCTGCTCCATCCCGATGCACACTCCCGTGGTCAGATAGGAAATGAGAGACTCTCTGCACCATCCCGATGCACACTCCCGTGGTCAGATAGGAAATGAGAGACTCTCTGCACCATCCCGTTGCACACTCCCATGGTCAGATAGGAAATGAAATACTCTCTGCACCATCCAGATGCACAGTCCCGTGGTCAGATAGGAAATGAAATACACTCTGCACCACCCTGATGCATACTCCCGTGGTCAGATAGGAAATGAAATACTCTCTGCACCATCCCGATGCACACTCCCGTGGTCCGATAGGAAATGAAATACTCTCTGCACCATCCCGATGCACACTCCCGTGGTCAGATAGGAAATGAAATACTGTCTGCACCATCCCGAAGCACACTCCCGTGGTCAGATAGGAAATGAAACACTCTCTGCACCATCCCGATGCACACTCCCGTGGTCAAATAGGAAATTAAATACTCTCTGCACCATCCCGATGCACACTCCCGTGGTCAGATAAGAAATGAAATACTCTCTGCACCATCCCGATACATACTCCCGTGGTCAGATAGGAAATGAAATACACTCTGCACCATCCCGATGCACACTCCCGTGGTCAGATAGGAAATGAAATACAGTCTGCACCATCCCGATCACATACTCCCGGGGTCAGACACAGTATGATGCTCCTTGAGGCCGGTGACTTCAAATTACACATGGGTCAGAAAACGAGCGAAGCTCCCCCCACACCGTCCAATCGCACACATCCAGGGTCAGACACAGAGCGAAGCTGCCTCCACACCGTCCCATCCCACACTCCCGGTGTCAGACACAGAGTGAATCTCCCTCCATACCGTCGCATCACACACTCCCGGTGTCAGACACAGAGTGAATCTCCCTCCAAACCGTCGCATCACACACTCCCCGGGTCAGATACTGAGTGAATGTTCCTCCACACCATCCCATCACACACTCCCGGGGTCAGTCACAGACAGAAGCAGCCTGCGTACCGTTCCATCACACCCAGCGTAAGTCTCCCTTCACACCGTTCCATCACACAGTTCCGGGGTCAGACACAGTGCGAAGCTCCCTCCACACCGTCCCATCACTCACTCCCGGGGTCAGACATAGAGTGAATCTCCCACGACACCTTCTCATCACACGTTCACGAGCCTAACATAGTCTAAATCTCCCTCCTTACGCTCTCCTTATTTCACATACTCCCTGACTAGTCACAGAGTGAAGCTCTCTCTCAACCGTCCGATCACGCTCAGCTGTGCTCACACACAAAGTGAGGTTCCGATAACGCTCTCCCATGGCACACTGACGGGTTCAGACTCGCTCCACAACATCCAATCACACAATTCGGTTTCACATAGAATGAACGTCCCTCTGCACTGTCCTCCCACACAGTCCCGGAGTCATACACAAATGCTCTCTCTCTAGCATTCCATGCCGCACACCGGGAATCAGGCACAGAGTGATGCTCCCTCCACACCTTCTCATCGCACACTTCCGGATTCAGACACAGAGTGAAACTCCCTCCACACCGTCCCAACACACACTTCCGGATTCAGACACAGAGTGATGCTCCGTCTGTTCCGTCCCATTCCTCTCTCTGGGATTCGGACACAGACAGAAGCACACACTGTCGGAATCAGACAGAGAGTGAGGCCCCCGCAGTACTGTCCCGTCACACACTCATGGATTCAAACTGAAGTCTGTCTCCATGGTGCCATAACACACTTCAGGGGTCATACATGGGGTGAACCGCTCTAAGCATGGATCGTGTGTTGGATCCCGCGGTTTGACACAGATTGAAGCTGGATCCAGACTGTCCCATCCTACATTCCTGGAGTGAGACAAAGAATGAAGCTACAATGCTACGTCTCACAATCCCGCTGTTAGACACAGAGTGAATCCACCTCCACAACGTCTCGTCAGACTCTCCTGGATTCAGTGATAGAATGAAACTGTCTTCACGCAGCCCCATCACACACACACCGGGTCAAACACAGAGTGAATCACCCTCCATACCATCTCTTCACAAACTCCCAATGTCAAGCACAGAGTGACGCTTCCTCTTTCCATGCCTGCCCTGTGATGAGGAGCGGGTGAAAGAGGGGGATGATGTCTCACCTCTTCTGCTGGTCAACAATTCACAGATTTGAGCCTTGGCTTCGTTGACAGATCTGTACTTCGTCTCCACCTCAGTGAGCTGGTGACGGAGATCGCTGTGCATTTCTTTAAGATCGGACAGAATAGAGCTGAGCGCAGAAAGCTTGGACTGAAGGGATGAGTTTAATTCAGGGTAGTTTCGGTCGGAGGTGATCTTAGACTGACGAATCTGTGATACTGAGAGACATGGAAAAGGATGTTTACATGTGAGTCAGCGTCACGCTACCGAACGGGTCACAGAGAGTGTTGTGTCATTGTCACCGTGAAGGGTGTCACAGTGAAGGATGTGCTGGTGACACAGTGAGAGGCGTCAGCGCCACATTGAGAGGCGTTTCTGTGTCAAGCTGAGGGGTATATTCAAATGTATATCAATGTCCAGTGGTGTCACGGTGGTAGAGTATATGTGTCTGTTCTTGTCTGGTGTTGTCTCTGTCACGGTGAGAGACATGTCGTGGCCACTGTGTGTATGAGAGGGTCACGTTGAGCTGTGTGACGGTGTCACGGAGAGTACTATGTTGGAGGCAGTGTGAATTTAGGAGTCGGTATCACGTTCAGGGATTTTCGTATGTCAGGGCGAGTTGCGGGTAATCTCCTCGGTGAGCGGTGCATCGGTGGTATTTTGAGGGGTGATACTGTCTTGCTAAAGGGTGTTACAGTGACGTGTGAGTCTTTGAGATGATGCGGTGCAGAGCGGATCACGTTGAGGAGCGTGAAGTTGTCCCGGTATACGGCACCTCAGTGTCCCGGTGAAGAGCATGACGGTGTCATTCTGAAGATTGTGTTTCAGGTCGCCTTGAGGAGTTTATCAATAACACGGTCTGGGGAATGTCGATGTTAGTGAGGGGTACGTTGCGGTCAGTGTGATTGCCATGTGTGTGTCCTTTTCGCGGTTAGCAGTGTAAATATGTCTCGTTGAAGGTCGTGAACGTGCTGAAGAGACAGGATTGCTGATGTTATGGTGAATGGCGTGTCGGTGTCAGGACAAGTCTTGATTTTCTTACGCTAGGGTCCGTGTTTTTATCACGGTTAGGTGTGTGTCTTTTTTACAGAACATAGAACACGGAATAGTTCAGCACAGTAAAGGCCCTTCGGCCCACAATGCTGTGCCGACCCTTAAACCCTGTATCGCATATAACCGCCCATTTCAAATTCCCCCATATACCAGTCTAGTAGTCTCTTAAATTTCACTAGTGTATTTCCCTCCACCACAGACTCAGGTAGTGCATTCCCGGCACAAAAACGCTGTGAGTAAAAAACCTACCTCTAATATCCCCTTTGAACGTCCCTCCCCTTACCTTAAAGCCATGTCTTCTTGTACTGAGCAGTGGTGCCTTGGGGATGGGGCGCTGGCTGTTCACTCTATCTATTCCTCTTCATTGTATACCTCTATCGTCTCTCCTCACATCCTCCTTCTCTCCAAAGAGTAAAGCCCTATCTCCATTAATCTCTGATCATAATGCATACTCTCTAAACCAGGCAGCATCCTGGTAAATCTCCTCTGTACAGTTACCTATGCACATCCTTCCTATAGTGAGGCGACCAGAAAGGACACAGTACTCCAAGTATGGACTAACCAGAGTTTTATAGAGCTGCATGATTACCTCGTGACTCTTAAACACTATCCCTCGACTTATTCCACTTTGGGAGTAAGAACAGGAAGGCAGATTATTATCTGAACGGTGTAGAGATAGGTAAGGGAGAAATACAAAGATATAGGAGATCTTGGAGTCCTTGTTCATCAGTCACTGAAGGTGAATGAGCAAGTGCAGCAGGCAGTGCAGAAGGCTAATGGAATGTTGTCCTTTATTACAAAGGGAATTGAGTACAAGAGCAAGGAAATCCTCTTGCATTTGTACAGAGCCCTGGTGAGACCACACCTGGAGTATTGTGCACAGTTTTTGTCTCCAGGGTTAAGGAAGGGCATCCTGGCTTTAGAGGAAGTACAGCGTAGATTCACGAAGTTAATTCCTGGGATGTCTGGACTGTCTTACGCAGAGAGGTTAGAGAGACGGGGCTTGTACACGTTGGAATTAAGGAGATTGCGAAGGGATCTGATTGAAACATATAAGATTATTAAAGGATTGGACAAGATAGAGGAATGAAATATGTTCCAGATGCTGGGAGAGTCTAGTACCAGAGGGCATGTTTTGAGAATAAGGGGTAGGTCATTTAGGACAGAGTTAAGGAAAAACTTCTTCTCCCAGAGAGTTGTGGGGGTCTGGAATGCACTGCCTCGGAAGGTAGTGAAGGCCAATTCTCTGGATGCTTTCAAGAAGGAGCTAGATAGGTATCTTATGGATAGGGGAATCAAGGGATATGGGGACAAGGCAGGAACCGGGTATTGATAGTAGTTGATCAGCCATGATCTCAAAATGGCGGTGCAGGCTCGAAGGGCCGAATGGTCTACTTCTGCACATATTGTCTATTGTCTATTATGAACTAACTCTCCATATGCTTTCTTAACTACCCTATCTACCTGTGAGGCAACTTTCATGGATCTGTGGAAATATCTGCTCCTCCACAGTAACAGGTATCCTGCCATTTACAGCGTACTCTGCCTTAGAGCTTGTCCTTGCAAAGTGTAGCACCTCACACTTCTCCGGGTTGAACAGCTGCCACTTCTCAGCCCACTTCTGCATCTTATCAATATCTCTCTGCAATCTTTGACAATCCTCCACGTGATCCACAACACCACAAAAACTTCGTGTTGCTTGAAAACTTCCCAACGCAGACTTCTACCCCCACATCCAGGTCGTTAATAAAATTCAGGAAAAGTAGGGGTGCCGGAACCGATCCTTGTAGGACACCACAAGTCACACCCCTCCAATCCGAATGTACTCCCTCTGCCACGACACTCTGTTTTCTGCAGGCAAGCCAATTCTGAATCCTCCTGGCCAAACTTCCCTGGATCCCATGCCTTCTGTCTTTCTGAATAAGCCTACCGCGTGGAACCTTATCAAATGTAGGTTCCGGTAAGTTTTGTTTCGTTAGTTTAGAGTAGAGAACATGTCAGGCAGGATGCAGGAATACTCTTCTGCAGGATGGGGGAAGTGAGGGAGAACTCCGTTGTCCCCGACAACAACACCTGCAGGAAGTGCTTCCGGTTGCAGCTCCTAACAAACCGCGTTAGGGAACTGGAGCAGGAGCTGGATGACCTCTGGATCATTCCCGAGAAGGAGGAGTTTATAGATAGTAGTTTCAGGGAGGTAGTTACGGCAAAGAAGCAGGGGACAGGTAATTGGGTTATCGACAGGCGAGGGAGGGAGAAAAGAGAAGACAGAGCAGGGATTCCCCTTGGCCATTCCCCTCTACAACATGTATCCCGATTTGGATACTGCTGGGGCGGATGACTTACCTGGGACAAGCTGCGGCTGCCGGAACTCTAGCACTGAGTCTGGTTCTGCAGTGCAGAAGGGAGCGGGGCAGATGAGGAGTGCGATAGTGATAGGGGACTCGATAGTTAGAGGTACAGACAGGAGGTTCTGTAGTCGTGACAGGGACTCCCGGATGGTTTGTTGCCTCCCGTGTGCCAGGGTCAGGGGTGTCTCTGATCTTGTGCACAGCATTCTGAAGTGGGAGGGTGAGCAGCCAGATGTCATGGTTCTCGTCGATACCAATGACGTAGGAAGAAAGAGTCAGGAGCTCCTGAAGATTCAGTATGGAGAGTTCGGTAGGAAGTTATAAAGTAGGACCTCGAGAGTAGTGATCTCAAGATTGCTTCCTGTGCCACGTGCCAGTGAGGGTAAGTGCAAGATGATCTGGAGGATGAACACGTTGTTGAAGAACTGTTATAGGGGGTACGGTTTCAGATTTTTGGATCTTTGGGATCTCCTCTGAGCAGGTGGGACCTGTTCAAGAGAGACGGGTTACACTTGAACTACAGGGGGACCCAAATCCTTGCAGGGAGGTTTGCTAGTGCAATTGCGGATGGTTTAAATTAGATTTGCAAGGGGATGGGAACCAAAGTGCCAGAGCAGATAGTGGAGTGGGGGATGAAAATATATGATGTTAAAAGTTCATGCAAAGTCAGAAACAGAAGAGCTGTGTGTGGTGGTAGTAATCTTCTGCGATGTGCCTATTTAAAAGCGAGGAGTATTTTGAGGAAGGCAGAGGACCTGAGGGCGTGAAGTCATTGAATTATGACTTTATAGCCATTAGTGAAAATTGGCTATAGGAGGGGCAGGTCTAGCAGCTTCAATTTCCAGGGATACGAATTTTCAGAGGTGGTAGAGACAAAGGGATGAAGGGTGTGTTTTGGAAATGCTAGTCAAGGACAATTTTACAGTAGTGCTCAGGCAGGATAGATTAGAGGGCTTGTCTACCGAGGCCATCTGGGTGGAACTGAGAAACAGGAATGGTATGACCACATTAATGGGATTGTATTTCAGAACACGCAATAGTCAGCGAGAATTGGAGCTGCAAAACTGCAGAGAGATAGCAGACAACTACAGGAAACAGAAAGTTGTGATAGTAAGATATTTTAATTTTCCACATATTGTTGGTGCTCCCATACTGACGCGTCAGAGTGTAAAATGTGATCAGGAAAGTTTTCTAAATCAATATATAGAGGTACCAAGTAGATATGATGCAATAGTAAATCTCCTATTAGGAAACGAGTTAGGACAAGTGACGGGAGTGTGTGTCGGGGAACAAATTGGGTCGAGTGATCATAACACCATTAGTTTCAACTTGGCCATGGATAAAGATAGATCAGTTCCTCGGGTTGAGGTGCTAAACTGGAAAATGGGGAAATTTGAGGAAATGGGGAAGGATCGAAAAAGCGTGGATTGGAAATCCGATAAAGAAGAAGAGAGAGATGTTTGAGAGTTATTGGCAACAAGGAGCAAAAAGGTGCTTGAGGAGTATAAAATTGAGGGATAAAATTGGTCCTCTTGAAGAACAGAGCATTCGGCTATTTATAGAACCAAAGGATATGGGGGAGATTTTATTTTTTTTTTTTAGCATCTGTATTTACTAAGGAATTGCAAGGAGCCTCTGTAAATAAGGCAAACAAGTAGTGAGGTCACGGAACCTCAACAGTTGAAGAGGAGTATGGGCTTGCTGTCTTGAAGCAAATCAGAATAGATAAATTCCCATGAGCAGACAGCCTATTCCCTTGGACCTTGAAGGAAAGTAGTGTTGAAATTTCTGGGGCCCTGACAGATATATTGAAAATGTTGGTATCCACGGGTGAGGTGCCGGAGGATTGGAGGGTAGCTCATGTTGTTCCGTAGTTTAAAAAAACCTGTAAATGTAATCCGGGAAGTTAAAGGCCGGCATGTTTGATGTCGGTAGTAGGTAATTTATTGGAAGGAGTACTAAGAGATATGATCTACAGACAGTAACTTATTAGGCAGAGTCAACATGGCTTTGTGCGTGGTAGGTCATGTTTAACCAATCTATTAAAGTTTTTGGAGGAGGTTACCAGGAAAGTAGATGAAGGGAACGTAGTGGATGTTGACTACATGGACTTCAGTAAGGCCTTTGACAAGGTCACGCATTGGAGGTCAGTTAGGAAGATTCAGTCGCTATTTATACATGGAGAGGTAGTAAATTGGATTAGACGTTGGCTCAATGGGAGAAGCCCATTGGTAGTGGAGGATTGCTTCTCTGAGTGGAGGCCTGTGACTAGTGGTGTGCCACAGGGATCAGTGCTGGATCCATTGTTATTTGTCATCTATATCAATGATCTGGATGATAATGTGGTGAATTGAATCAGCAAATAATACAAAGATTGGAGGAGTAGTGGACAGTGAGGAAGATTTTGAAAGCTTGCAGAGGGAATTGGACCAGCTGGAAAAGTGGGATGACAAATGAAAGATGGAGTTTAATGCAGACAAGTGTGAGATATTGCACTTTGGAAGGAAAAACCTAGGTAGAACATACAAGGTAAATGGTAAGACACTGAGGAGTGCAGTAGATCAGAGGGATCTGTGAATACAGATATATAATTTTCTAAAAGTGGCTTCACAGGTAGATAGGGTCCTAAACAGAACTTTCTGCACATTGGCCTTTATAAATCAAATTATTGAGTATAAGATTTGGATTGTTATGGTAAGGTTTTATAAGACATTGATGAGGCCGAATTTGAGTGTTCCGTTTCCTTTTGGTCACCTACTTAGAGGAAGGACATTAATAAGGTTGAAAGAGTGCAGAGAAGGTTTAGAAGGATGTTGCCGTGACTTGAGAAACTGAGTTACAGAGGAAGGTTGAATAGGTTAGGACTTTATTCCATGGAGCGTGAAGAATGAGGGGTGATTTGATAGAGGTCTATAAAAATATGATAGGTATAGACAGAGTGAATGCAAGCAGGCTTTTTCAACTGAGTTTAGGGGAGAAAAAAAGAAACGAAGGACATGGGTTAAGGGTGAAGGGCGAAAAGTTTAAAGGGCACATTAGTGGGGGCTACTTCACACAGAGAGCAGTGGGAGTGTGGAATGAGCCGCCATTTGAAGTGGTGAGGACATTTATCATTTAAGAAAATCCTGGACTGGTATATGGATGAGAGATGCGTGGAGGGATATGGTCTAGCTGCAGGTCAGTGGGACGAGGCAGTACAATGGGTCAGCACAGCCAAGAAGAGTTAAAAAGCCTGTTTTGGTGCTGTAATGTTCTATGGTTGGCAGTTGTGTGCCGGTATCACTTTGAGCGATGTGTTGGTGGGGGTTGTGTCGGGGTCACGGTGAGGTATGTGTCGTAGTCATTATAAGTGACCCGTCAGTACCACAGTGAGGGGTGTCTTGGTATCACAGTGAAGGGTGTTTCTGTGTAATGTTGGTAATGCGTCACTTTTACAATAGCCATTCTTATTCCCTGCGGTTTGGCCGTTGCGACCGGTGTGAAACTCACCATGAATCCTCCAGCAGATACCCGTGATAATGAGGGTCGCTGTTAAAACGCAGATTAGCCATATGCTTGAGTCTGATCGATCTCTCCGTGCAGATCGTTCCATTCCCATGTCGTCTGTGGAAAAGAAAAATCGTTTCCTGACTTGGTTAATCGTCATTTTCCCTGATTTAATCCATCGTTGCTGGTTATAGATTATACGGTTTATTCCACGCAGCGTCCCTGTGAAGTTCTTCTGCACTTTCTCCGAAGTCCCCCACCGTTTTCCCGTAACGAGGCAAAAAGAAACCAGTTTGTGGACTCGGAAACTGGAGACTCTGTCCCAATTCCCGTCGCTCGTTTCCTCGGCTCTCCTCACCATTCACAATGTGTGTATCCCAGCAGTGTACACCCAAGTCCCAATTCCCGCCGCTCGTTTCCTCGGCTCTCCTCACCATTCACAATGTGTGTATCCCAACAGTCTACACCCAAGTCCCAATTCCCGTCGCTCGTTTCCTCGGCTCTCCTCACCATTCACAATGTGTGTATCCCAGCAGTCTACACCCAAGTCGCTCTCTCCGTCAGCCCTTCCCACTATTGACGGTCTGGGCCTTTCCATTGGGCACTGAGGTGAAATGGCGCTTCGGCTTCAAATTACCAGCTATACCTCTGCAAGAAAATAGCCTCTCCCAATCTACTTATTTCCCAGGAACTTGGCCACTAGTATATTCTGCCCTGGCTGCTTAACCCCTTTAAGCTTCCTGACTATCACGCTGTTTCCTCTGTCCCACACGGTGGGTCTAACTGCTTCCAGTAGGCCGTCCTTATCAACCCCTCAGCTTCCCGAATGACCCTGAGTTCATCCAGTTCCAGATCCAGATCCTTAACCCCGAGTGTGAGAAGCTACATCCGAATTCACTTCTGACAGGTGAAGTCGTCAGAGACACTGGAGGTCTCCCTGCCGTCCCACGTCCTGCAAGAGGAGCATTCAACGCTCCAGCCAGCCATTGCCTACTAGTCTAAGCAGTTTCCTGCTTTCTCTCACTCAAGACTTTCCTCCTTGAAGCACCAAAGCGGTAAATAATCGCCACGATGACACTGCTCACTCCAACAGTGCCCTCTCCGCTTGTACCAGCCATATATTTTATTTGCACGTGCTCATGAATCCCAGACCCTGAGTGGTTGCTGTTTAAACGCTGACACTTCCGTGAATCGCTGCGATTTAATGGCCACTCGCCGACACGTGTGAGTGACATTTACCTGACTCCTTCTCTTTGCTTGGAGACAAGGAAATCACCTGTCTCTCTCACTCAGACACAGAAGGGGGTCTCACTCCATGCCATCCAATCACACAGTTCCCTGGTGAATCTCCTTCAACATTTTCCCATGACACGCTTCCGGGTACAGACACAGAAAGACGCTCCTTCTTCCCCGTCCCGAACACACTCCCGGGCTCAGAGAAGAACTGAAGCTCACTACATGCAGCCCCATCACACACATCTGGAGTTAGACACTGAGTGAATCTCTCTCCACACAGTCGTATCATGCACTGCCAGATGTCAACCACTGGGGGGTGCTCCAACCACATCGTCTCAAAACAGGCTGTTCGGTTCAGTTGTTTTGTGAAGTTGGTAACCTTCCCCCCGCTCCACGGATGGGGTGTAGAGAACAAAGGCCGGAATGAGTGCAGAGCGCTTTGCAGGAAGGGGCGGTGAGATTACAGCCAATGGAGGATGTTGGGGTGAAACCGCATGATGGGCCTGACCACACAGAGCAGTGGAGAGATTCAGAACCGGGAAATCGATATTTGGGGGGAAAGAGGGAGGTGTGACAACAGACGTGATCTCTCCCACTCCCTCATCACAGTTCCTTCTGAATACATGGAGGGGCATAGGGGAGGTGTGGGATGACGGAAAGAGGCCGAGTGTAGGAGAGATAGGGGTGTGTAACGCATACGAGGAAGGATATGGGAGTGGGAATACGCTCGAGGGTAGTTAGTGAGGAGACGGAAGGGGTACGGGTAATGGAGACCGAAAGGAGTGTGTCAGTATTATGATGCAGAGTGTGTCGGACTATCGGTGTCACAATGAAGGACGCGCCGGTTTCACGGCGAGGCTGTGTCGGTGTCGAGTGGGACGTGTGTCAGTCCCTTGGCACTCCTCACCATTCACGGTGTGTGTACCCCAGACTTGCACACCAAAGTCCTTCTCTCCTTCAACACTTCCCACTATTCAGAGCATAGGCCATTCACCTGAACACTGAGATGAAACTGCGCTAGGGATCTAAATTACAAAGTGCATCATCGCCAGAGAAAAAAACTTGTCCAAATCCACACGTTCAGATCCATTCCGATCCAAGGTAAAATTGGCCTTGTTCCAATTTAGAATCCAAACCCAAGGACCGGACCTCTCCTTTTTCATAACTACCTTGTGACGAATGGTATTTTAATTAATAGATTAAAGATGTTCCCCTCCATAAACCTCTACACCTTAGTATTCCCAGTATTCTCAAGAGGGAGGGTTAGCAGCCAGATGTCGTGGACCATGTAGGGGCCAATGAAGTGAATAGGAAGGAGGGCAATGTCCTGCAAAGAAAGTTTAAGTAGTTTGGTGCAAAGCTGAAGGACAGAACCTCCAGGGTGGCAATCTCAGTATTGCGAACCGTGCCACGTGCTAGGGAGGCTATAAATAGGAAGATAATGCAGCTAAATACGTGGCTAAGGAGTTACTGCAGGAGGGACGGCTTCATGTTTCTGGATAATTGGGCATGGTTCCAGGGAGAGGTGGGGCCTGTTCAGACGGGACGGGTTGCACCTGAACTGGAGGGGGACTAATAGAATTATAGAACCACGGAACATTACAACATAGAAACAGGCCTTCTGGCCCTTCTTCGCTGTGCCGAAGCATTTTTTTCTGCCTTGTCCCACTGATCAGCAACTGGGCTGTATCCCTCCATACACCTCCCATCCATGTAGCTGCCTAGTTGTTTTTATTAAATGTTAACAGTGAGCATGCATTCACCACTTCATCTGGCAGCTCATTCCACACTCCCACCACTTTCTGCGTGAAGAAGCCCCCGCTAATGTTCTCTTTAATTTTTTCCCCTTTCAGCCTTAACCATGACCTCTGTATTTTTTCACCCCAGCCTCAATGGAAAAATGCTCGGTTGCATTCTCTCTATCTATACCCTCATAATGTTATGCACCTCTATCAGATCACCCCTCATTCTCCTACGCTCCAGGGAATAAAGTCCTAATCTATTCAACCTTTCGCTGTAACCCAGTTTCTCAAGTCCCGGCAACATCCTTGTAAATCTTCTCTGCACTCTTTCAAATTTATTAATACCCTTCTTGTAATTCGGTGACCAAAACTGCACAGAAGACTCCAAATTCGGCCTCACCAATGCCTTATACAACCTCAGCATAACATTCCAACTCTTATACTCAATAGATTGATTTATAAAGGCCAATGTACCAGAATCTCCCTTCACTACCCTATCTACCGGTGACGCCACTTTTAGGGAATTGTCTATCTGCATTCCTAGATCCCTCTGTTCTACTGCACTCCTCAGTGCCCTACCATTTTCCTTGTATGTTCCAGCTCGTGTTTTCTTCCAAAGTGCAATACCTCACACTTGTCTGTATTAAACTCCATCGTACTCCATCAGCACTGTACGAAAGTAATGTGACAAATGTTCAGGGCGTATTTGCGTAGAGTTCTGTATAGGTGCGTTCCAATGAGAAAGGGAAAGGTTGGAATGGTACAGGAACCGTGGTGTACAAAGGCTACTATACATCTATTGAAGAAGAAAAGAAGGCTTTACGAGAGGTTCAAAACACTACTTGATGACAAAGGTCTAAAAGATTATACAGCTAGCAGGAAGGAGTTTAAGAAAGAAATTAGGAGAGCCAGAACGGACTATAAGAATGCTTTGGAGGATAAGATTAATGTAAATCGCAGGACATTCTATAAGTATGTGAAGAACAAGTGGGTAAGTCTTGAGAGATTAGGACGAATCAAGTGTGAAAGTCGAATAATGTGTATGGAACCGGAGGAGATTGCAGAGGTACATAATCAATACTTTGCTTCAGTATTCACTAGGGTAAAGGATTCTGCCGATTGTCAGGGTGACATAGAGCGGAGTGAAAAGCATGACCATGTAGATATTAATAAAGACGATATGCTGAAAGCATCAGGTTGCATGCGTAACCGGGAAAGGACGACCAGACTACTGTGCGATCAGAGCGAGGAGATTGCTGAGCCTCTGGCGATGACATTTGTACCATCAATGGGGACGGGAGAGATTCCGGAGGATTGGAGGGTTGCGGACGTTGTTCCTTTATTTTTGAAATGGAGTAGAGATAGCCCAGGAACTTACAGACCAATGAATCGCACTTCAGTGGTTGGTAGGTTGACGGAAAAGATCCTGAGAGGCTGGATTTATGAACATTTGTAGAGGCATAATATGATTAGTCTGATCAGTAAGTCATAAGGATTTGTGAAAGGCAGTTCCTGCCTTCCGAGACTGGTTGAATATTTATCGGGATGTGACTGAAAAAATTGATGAAGGTGGCGCAGTAGATGTAGTGTATATTGTTTTCACCGAGAATTTGATAAGTTACCCATGGAAGGCTTATTGAGAAGGTAAGGAGGCATGGGACCCGAGGGGGCATTGCTTTGTGGATTCAGAACTGACTTGCCCACAGAAGGCAAAGAGACGTTGTGGACGGGTCATATTCTGCATGGAGGCCGGTGAACAGTGGAGTTCCTCAGGGATCTGTTCTGGGACCCCTAATCTTCGTGATTTTATAAATGACCTGGATGAGAATGTGGAATTGTGGTTTCTTGAAATGCGGATGATAGAATGGTTGCGGCTGTTGTAGAAACCCCCTATTTAGACGTCTGCCAGAGTTTACTTCAGGACATTCATAGGATGCAAAAGTGGGCTAGGAAGTGGCAGATGGAGTTCAACCCAGTTAAGTGTGAGGTTGTTCATATTGGCAGGTTAAAATAAGAAGACAGAATATAGTAGTAATGGTAATGTCCTTGACAATGTGGGGATCAGAGGGATCTTGGGGTCCGAGTCCATAGGACACTCGACGCTGCGGCGCTGTTGTCTCTGTGGTTAAGGTAGCATATGAGGCATTGGTCTTCATCAAGCGTGAGATTGAGTTTAGGAGCCGAGGGGTAACGCTGCTTGTATAAATGACCCTGGTCAGACCCCACCTGAAATACTGTGCTCAGTTCTGGCCGCCTCTCTACAGGAAAGACGTGGAGAGGGTACAGAGGGGATTTACAAGGACGTTGCCATGGATTGCAGAGCCTGCCCTATGAGAATAAGTTGAGTAAACTCGGCCATTTTCTCCGTGGAGCAACGGAGAATGAGAGAGGACCTGATAATGTGTATAAGATGATGAGAGACATTGATCGTGTGGATAGTCAAAGGTCTTCCATTCCCTGCGGTGAAATGGATGGCACGAGAGGGTACAGTTTTAAGCTGCTTAGAAGTAGGTACAGAGGGGATGTCAGGGGTATTTTTATTTTTGTTCGGAGAGAGTGGTGAGTGCGCGTAATGCGCTGCCGGACACGGTGATGGAGCCCGACAGGACAGACACTTTTAACAGTCTCCAGGACAGGTACATGGAGCTCAGGAAAATAGAGAGATATTGGTAAACCCATGTAATTTCGAAGTCCAATCTGTAAAAGGGCTGGATCGTTCGGAGGTAAAGACATTTTCGCACAGTTTGTCGGCCGAAAAGCCTGAATTGTGATCTAGGCATTCTGTGTTTCTATGTTTCTATGACCGCTGGACGGAGCGGTCTGAGGAGAGTGGATCCGAGGGTCGCCTACGCTCGGGAGAGGTCGACGGGAACAAATGGACGACACTGTAAGCTGCATCGTTGGACTATTAGACTCTTTCATAAGTATGTGCCCCTTCCTTATTTTCTTATGTTGTTTTACTAACCATATTGTCAAAACACAAATTTAAAGCTTAATCGTTTGCACGCATATTGTGTACTGTTTTTAAACATCGTACAGCATCCACCCAAACGAGATTTCGAAAGTTTCTCGGGCCGGGGGCTACCATCACCCGGATGAAGACGCGAGCCGAACCGATGATTGCATTCCCACTATTTTCTATTTTCTTGTAAGCCCTTTCTTTAGCTTTTACAAGACCTTTGAGTTCCCTTTTCGGCCAAAATTGACTTCTTCTTGAGTACTGAGAACTTCTTCATTTTTGGAATACACATGTCCTGCAACTTCCTCATCATTTCCAAGAAACGAAAACAATTGCTGCTCTGCTGAAATCCCTTGCAGATGTGGTTGGAGAAATGTCAGAGGAGTTCAACCCGGACAAATAGAAAGATACAGCACACGATTAAAGACAAGATAGTGTCGATGAGCAGAGGGATCTTACGGTCCGTGTATGCAGCTCCATGAACGTGGCTCCACAGTTTGCAGACGGTATGTGGATAAGTGGAGGGAAAGGTAGTTTTGAGGAAGTAGACAGGCTACAGAAGGGTTTAAACAGGGCAAAGTAATGGCAGATGTACTGCTGTGTTGAAACATGCATGGTCATGCTTTAGGAGAAATTAAAAAAGTTAAATATTTTATAAATGGAGAGAAAACAAAAAAAAAATAGATTCAAGGGGACATAAAGGTCCTTGTGCGCGATTTCCTGAAGGCTAATTTGAAGGTTGAACATGCAGTACATTCCCGGCCCCTCAGCCCACAATGTTGTGCCGGTGTTCTAACCTTCTCAGGTTGAGTCTGTGGTGAGGAGGGCAAATGCATGTCAGCATTTCGACTCGAATATAAAAGGAAAGGTGCGATGCTGAGACTTTACAAAGCACTGGTGAGACCTCACGTGGAGTATTGTGAACAGTTTTGGGCCTCTTATCTTAGAAATATGTTGCTCAAAGTGGAGAGGGTTCAAACGAGGTTCACAAACATGATTCCATGATTGAAGGGCGTCATATGAGAAGTGGTAGATATCTCTAGGCCTGCACTCACTGGAATTTAGAAGGAAGAAGGGAGACTCCATTGAAATCTATTGAATCTTTAAATTTCTTGATCGATTGGGTGTGGAGCGGATAGATTATATGGTGGGGGAGTCGAAGACCAGAGGGCAAATACTTAGAAGAGCGGCGCGTCCTTTTAGAACAGAGACAAGGAGAAATTACTTTAGCCAGAGTGTGGTGAATCTGTGGATTTATTTGCCACCGGCGGCCGTGGAGGCCAAAGCTTTCATTTTTTTTAATGTTTATGGCAGAGGTTCTTGATTGGTCTGGGCTTGAAGGAATACTGGAAGAAGGGAGGGGATTGAGGCTGAGAGGTAAATCGCATCAGGCACTATGAAATGGTGCAGCAGACTAAATGAGACGAATGGTCTAGTTTTGCTTCTAAATCCTACGTTCTCATGATAAGTTACTTTGTCTGAAAGTGAAAAAAGCAAAAGCTTTTAGCAAGCTGTACTGGCTGAAGATTGAGTTAATGAAGGTCACATGATAAGATGCAGAGGCTGCCTTGCTTGTGCGTGCTGACAAAAGCTAGCAACATTTCATACCAAGAATGAGGTAATGTTAACTTTTGTCCAACACTGTTTTGGTAAAAGAGGAACTGACTGCAGACGTGCAGTTCTAATTTTGTACACCGACCAGAAGCATTCGCAGACTGTCTGATATCTAACAAGTGCTTCTTGAAATCGCTCACTGAATATTTTTGGCTGTTAGCTATTGCCCAAAATTCACTGTATAAATTTAAGTCATAACCTGACACTGGCGGAGTCGTAAGACAACGTGATCACCTATTCAAGGTTTAACCGTACACCGATGTCTGTGTCTTTATTTCTGTTTGACCCCGGGATGGATTCTTTTACAGTCCAAATCGGTAAAACAGGGTACATCCTTCGGGAGTAATGATGTGGGACCCAGGGAGAGATGACCGGCTGATTTGATTGTGTAGGAGCTATTTTTTGCATTGGTATGTGTAATAAACATAGACATGTCCATTAAGAATATCCCAGATGGTAGACACCCTGGGAGATGGAAGGTTGGGAGAGACGGACATGAACTGGAGTGGTGAGAGAGGGAAAAGCGGGGGAGATTGGGAGCGTGGAACATTGAAGGGGAGGGAGGTGTCGGATGACGTGAGACCCAGGGAGAGGTGTCGGTCTGATTTGACCGGGGAAGGTAGGTCACGCACGGATAGTAGATGTGACTTTCATGGAATTTAACAAGGCTTTTGACAAGTCCAGTTTGCAGACTACACTGGAGGATGATGTGGAACCCGCGAACACCTCTGAGCAGTTTGATTGCGTTCAGCTACATGGCGGTTTGCATGATAATGTACAGGGAGCTGTGAATAACCTTGCCGAAGAGAGTAATGTTGGTGGCGTTGTCTCTAACTATCCACACGATCAATGCCTCTCATCATTTATACACCTCTTTCAGGTCACCTCACATCCTCCGTCCCTGCAAGGAGAGAACTGCGAGTTCACCGAAACTATTACTAGATGGCATGATCCACAATCCAGGCAAAATCCTTGTAAATCTCCTCTGTACCATTCCTATAGGTTCCGCATTATTCCTGTAGTTTGTTGACCAGAACTGAGCACAGTTCTCCGGGGTGGGGGGGGGGGGGGTCAGACCGGTGTGCTATAGGGCTGTAACATTATCTCTCGCTGTTGAACTCAATTCCACGGTTGATGATTACTAATGCATCGTATTCTTAAACACAGAGTCAAACTGCGCAGCCGCTCTGAGTGTCTGATGGACTCGGACTCCAACATCCCTCTGATCGTCCACACTGCAAGGTTTACCATTAGTAATATATTCTGCCGTTATATTAAACCTACACAAATGAACCACCTCCCACTGACCTGGGTTGAACGCAATCTGCCACTTCTCAGCGCAATTTTGCATCCATAAGACAAAGGAGCAGAAGTCGGCCATTCGGCCCATCGAATCTGCTCCGCCATTTTATCATGAGCTGATCCATTCTCTCATTTAGTCCCACTCCCCCGCATTCTCACCTTATGCTTTGATGCTCTGGCAACTTAGATAACTATCAATCTCTGCCTTAAATACACCCAATTACTTGAAATCCACTGCCGCCCGTGGCAACAAATTCCACAGATTCACCACCCTCTGGATGATGAAATAAAAGCTTCGCATCTCTGTTCTGAATGGGCGCCATTCAATCCTTAAGTCATGTCTTTTCGTACTGGACTCCCCCCACCATGGGAAACGACTTTGCCACATCAACTCTGTCCATGCCTTTTAACATTAGAAATATTTCTATCTGTTCCCCCCCCCCCCTCATTCTTTTAAACTGCGAGGAGTACAGTCCAAAGCGGTCAAACGTTTCTCATATGTTAACCCTCTCATTCCCGGATTCATTCTAGCGAATCCTCTCCGAACCCTCTCCAACGTCCAAACATCCTTTCTTAAATAAGGAGCCCAAAACTGCACACAGTGCTCCAGGTGAGGTCTTACCGGTGCCTTATAGAGCCTCAACATCGCATCCTTGATCCTATACTCTATTCCTCTAGAAATAAATGTCAACATTGCATTCGCATTCATCACCAACGATTCAACCTGAAGGTTAACATTAGGGGTATCCAGCACGAGGACCCCCAAGTCCAGTTAAATCTCAGAATATTGAATTATCTCCTTATTTAAATTATATTCTGCACGTTTATTTAACCATATAACCATTTAACAATTACAGCAGAGGAAAAGGCCATCTCGGCCCTTCTAGTCCGTGCTGACGCTTACACACACCTATCCCACTGGCCCACACTCAGCCCATAAGCCTCCCTTCCTTTTCTGTCTATATACATATCGAATTTTAATTTAAATGACAATACCGAACCTACCTCTACCACTTCTACTAGAAGCTCTTTCCACACAGCTACCACTCTCTGAGTAAAGAAATTCCCCTCGTGTTACCCTTAAACTTTTGCCCCTTAACTTTCAACTAATTTCCTCTTGTTTGGATCTCCCCTACTCTCAATGGAAAAAGCCTACCCACGTCAACTCGATCTATCTCCCTCATAATTTTAAATACCTCTATCAAGTCCCCCCTCAACCTTCTACGCTCCAAAGAATAAAGACCTAACTTGATCAGCCTTTCCCTGTAACTTAGGTGCTGAAACCCAGGTAACATTCTAGTAAACCTTCTCTGTACTCTCTCTATTTTGTTGAAACCTTTCCTATAATTCGGTAACCAGAACTGTACACAATACTCCAAATTCGGCCTTACCAATGCCTTGTACAATTTTAACATTACATCCCAACTCCTATACTCAATGGTCTGATTTATAAAGGTCATCATACCAAAAGCTTTCTTCACCAACCTATCCACATGAGATTCCACCTTCAGGGAGCTATACACCATTATTCCTAGATCACTCTGTTCTACTGCATTCTTCAATGCCCTACCATTTCCCATGTCTGTCCTATTTGGATTATTCCTACCAAAATGTAGCTCCTCAAATTTATCAGCATTAAACTCCATCTGCCATCGTTCAGCACCCTCTTCTAACTGGCCTAAATCTCTCTGCAAGCTTTCTTCTACCAAAGTGCATGACCGTGCACTTTCCAACATTGTATTTCATTTGCCACTTCTTTTCCCGTTCTCGCAATCTATCCGTCTCTCTGCAGACTCTCTGTTTCCTCAACACTACCTGCCCCTCCACCCATTTTGAATCATGAGCAAACTTTGCCGGATAGCAATCTATTGCCTAATCCAAATCGGTGCTATACAACGTAAAACGTAGCGGCCACAACACAGAGCCCTGTTGAACCCTTTATTCACCCTCTCTGTTTCCTGCCAATCAGCCAACGCTCTATCTACGTATGTAACTTTCCCGTAATTCCATGGGCTCCTGTCAAGCTCATAAGACACGTCCTGCCCTTGACAAAGTTATGCTGTCTGTTGCTAAACTTATTATAGCTCCCCAAATGTGCATAAATCCTGCCTCTTAGGATCTTCTCCATCAACTTACCAACCACTGAGATAGGAATCGCTGGTCTGGAATTTCCTGGGCTGCATCTACTCCCTTTCTAGAATGAAGGTACACTGTCCACAACCCACCAATCCTCCGGACCCTCGCCCGTCCCCATTGATGATGCAAAGATATCATCGCCAAAGTCTCAGTAACCTCCTCCCTTACTTCCCAGAGTAGCCTTGGGTACATCTCATTGGGTCCCAACGACTTATCTAAATGATGCTTTCCAAAATCTCCAGCACATCCACTTTTTTAATATCTACGTGCTCAAGCTTTTCAGTCTGCTGCAAGTCATCACAACGATCACCAAGATCCTTTTCCATAGTGAGATCTCACTGAGATCTAACACCTGACCAGGTTAATTTTCCAATAACAAATCAAGAAGATTCTCGTCCTGCAGGCTTATCTGCATATTCTGTGCAGAAACCTTCCTGAACACACCTAACAGACTCCAACCCATCTAAACCTCTTGCTCTAGGGAAATGCCAATCGATATTTGGGAAATTCATATCTCCCATCGGGACTACTCTGTTATTATCATACCTTTACAGGATTTGTTTCCCTATCTGCTCCTCGATATTCTTGTTACAATTTGGCGGCCTATACATACATACATATATATATATATATATAAACACCCAGTAAAGTTATTGAACCTTTCCTGCTCCCAATCTTCACCCTAAGAATCTCCGAGATAATTCCTCAATGGCGTCCACCTTTCCTGCAGCTGTTTCACTATCTCTGATCAACAGTGCCACGCCCGCACCTCTTTTGCCCCACCCCCATCCGTTCTGAAACATCTAACGGTCGGCAATTGAAGTATCCATTCCTGTTTCTGAGCCATCCAAGTCTCTGTAATGGCCACCACATCATCTCTCCAAAGCATGACTTCGGCTGCTTGAACGGGGCACGACTGCGCAAGCGCGTGAATGTCGGCCCGTGAGGCAGCGGGAGAGTTTAAAAAGCGAACAGGTTAACGGAGCGGGGAACGCAGTGGAGGAAGTCAGGGTAGGAAGGCATTGGCTCCAGAGGCTTTGCCGAGCAGATGCTGAGGACTAGCTTGCTCCCAGTGAGGTAACGCCGGGTAATCTCCTTTAATTAATCTAATTATTTTAGGAGTAGGTAATGGAGGCAACAGTTAGGGCAGTCGAGTGCACCGTTAGCAGGATGTGGGAAGTCCGGGCGAGCACAAATGTGCCTGATTACCACCCCTGCAAAAGGTGCATCCAGCAGCATCCCCTGACAAACCGAGTTATGGAACTGGACGTGGAACTGAATAAACTTCGGATCATTCGGGAGGCAGAGGCAGAAATAAACAGGAGTTACAGGGAGACATTTACCCCGAAATGTCAGGAGGCAGGTAGTAGGGTGACTGTTAGCAGGGGGAAGCGGAATAGACAGAATGAGTAAAGCACCCCTGCGGCCTTTTAGGGAGTTTGTGGAAGAAAGATGGCTTCATGTTTCTGGACAATTGGGCCTTGTCCCAGGGAAGGTAGGGCTTGTACCGACGGGACGGGTTGCACCTGAACTGGTGAGGGACTAACATCCTTGCGGGAAGGTTTGCTAGTACTGCACCGGGGGGTTTAAACTAAATTTGCAGGGGGAGGGGAACCAGAGTGTTGGCGCAGATGGCGAGGTGGGGAAGGATAGAGGTCATGCGAGAGCTGCAAGTACAGTACATGGAGTAAAGCCATATCTAGCATTTGAGGAGAGAGAAAAAGAATAAAGTTTGTGAAGATAGTTAAGCAGAAGGGCTAAAGTGCGTTTACGACAATGTAAGAAACATCAGGAACAAAGGTGATGACAAATTGCCCTTACAATTTCTCATTTCTATCCATACTGTCTCTACATCTCCTGATTCTATGTCACACCCCGCAAGGGACTGAATTCCATTCCTCACCAGCAGAGCCACCCCACCCCCTCTGCCCACCTGTCTGTCCTTCCGATTGGACGTATACTCTTGATTATTCATTTCCCTGTGAAAAATGGGAGAGACGTTCACCTCGGAGAAGGGTGAGGTGGTATACTTTGGAAGGACAAACTCAAAGGCAGAGTACAAATGGCAGGATGCTTGGTAGTGGAGAGGAGCAGAGGGATCTGGGGGTACATGTCCACAGATACCTGAAAGTTGCCTCACAGATAGATAGGGTAGATAAGAAAGCCTATGGGGTGTAATCTTTCATAAGTCGAGAGGTAGAGTTTTAGAGTCGCGATGTGGAGATGCAGCTCTATAAACCCCTGGTTAGGCCACACTTGGAGTACGGTGTCCAGTTCTGGTCGCCTTACTATAGGAAGGATGTGGAAGCGTTGGAAAGGGTACAGAGGAGATTTACCAGGATGCTGCCTGGTTTAGAGAGTATGCAATTTGATCAGAGATTAAGGGAGCTAGGACTTTACTCTTTGAAGAGGGATGAGAGGAGAAATGATAGAGGTAAACAAGACAATAAGAAGAATAGATAAAGTGGACAGCCAGCGCCTCTTCTCCAGACACCACTGCTCAATACCATAGGACATGGTTTTAAGGCAATGGGTGGAAAGTTCAAGGGGGATATTGGAGGAAGGTATTTATTTTTCACTCGTTGAGTGGTTGGTGCGTGGAATGCACTGCCGGAGTCAGTGGTGGAGGCAGATACACTAGTGAAATTTAAGAGACTACTAGACAGGTGTATGGGATAATTTAAGCTGGTGGGTTATATGGGGGCGTGGTTTAAGGGTCGGCACAGCATTCTGAGCTGAATGGCCTGTAATGTGTCGTTCTATTCTATGTTCTATGTTGTAACATTGCCATACATTTCTTATTCGTCATTTCCACCCATAAAGCCTCACTTAGTCGAATTTTCTTGCCTGTCCTGACTGTCCACTGCAGTAAAATTTTCTCCGCCTAGTAATTTCACCCCTTATCCTTGAATTCCTTCCTCTTTCTCACGACTAAAAATAGGAAAACCCGAAATATCGTGCTGTCCTGCTTGCTCCTCCCACACCCAATTCTCAGTAATGGCTACAATGTCATAATTCACAGTATTGATTCATTCTCTGAGATAAACCGCCTTTTTTAAGCTTATTGCATTGAAATAAACGGGGCACAGTGCACCAGTCGTATTATGCATAAACTTTTGATATCAGACTTTTTCTGCAGTCTTAACATCATCTGTCTCTATATCGACTCTGCTCTGCTCTGGAGTTATGAATCCCATCCCCCTGCAACTCAGGTTCAGCAACTCTCCCAAAAACTCTCATGCACAGTACTGACAAACCTTCCCGCTGGGATATCAGTTCTCCTCCAATTTATGTGTAAACCGTTTTCCATCTCTTCTATACAAATCCCAACTTCCTTGGAGAAAAATTCTATGTTTCCAATTTTCGGAGCCCTCCCACCCACACCACGTGCTAAACTGTATGGTTGTCCTATATCTGGGCACACTGGGATGGGTAGTGGGCCTCTCCTTTAATTTAATAGCTAAATCCCTGACCTCACTTTGCAAAACCAGCTTCCCATTTGTACATATATGCTGCTCACATACTCACTTAAGAATCATAGAGAAGGAATGGTGTGCTGTGAAAAGAGAAAGGAAGGGGAGGAGAATGGGGCCACAGAAAGGGTGTTCAGATTGCAGCCGTTGGAGCAGAACATGTGATTTACAATTTTCTTGCTCCCTATCTCGGATTGGAGTCTGCTTAAACGCCGAAATCCACTGACCCATGACAATTACTCAGAGACAGAGCAATAATCCCTCCATACAATCCCATCGCAAACTCCTGGAAAAATACACTGAGTAACGCTCCCTCCACAACGATCCATGGCACACTGCCGTGGTCAGACACAGAGTGTAGCTCCCTCCATATTGTCCCAACAGACACTCGGAAGTCTTACACGGAGTGAAGCCCGTCAACACCGTCCCAACACACATTCCCAAGGTCAGATAACCAGCGAAACTCTCTAAATATTATCGCATCTCACTCTCGGGGTCAGACATGTGAAGTACCTCCCGCACCATCACAGCACACCCTACCGAAGTCAGCAAAAGTACGAAACCCTCTCCCTCCTCCGTTCTCCCCACTCACCAATACCCAGATTTTCGGCTTTCCAGTAGTCTTGAATTGTGTGTGTCTCTCGGAGATGGTGTGCGGATCTGTGAGCGGATTGTGTGCTGCCGTTAGAGGAAGGAAGGGGAGGAGAGAGGAGGCCAGGGAAAGGGTGGTGAGAATGCAAACACTGATGCTAGTGGTGTGGAAGCACATGACCGGCCTGTGCATGCAGAGTTGTGGAGAGTTTCAGATCCTGGCGATCGATATCCATGGTACGGGGGGAGGTGAAACACCAGCTATCATCGGTCTTTCATACTCCCCACAATTGCCTGTGTCACAGAGTGGGAGGACAGTGGAGGGACGACGTAGATGGGGAGCGTTTAGCGGGTGGAGTGTATCACCAAGATGGAGGAGGGGCGTATGTGTTCGTACGGGATGATGGAGACGGCGAAGTGCACAGGAGGGGGTTTGGGTCACGGAGACGGGGTTGCTTGGAACGCAGGGATGGTTGACGGAGACGGGAGTGGTGTACTGGAGACGGAGAGTAGTGCAGGAAACAGAGAGTTTGACGGAGTTGGGCAGAGATTTTGCCGAAGGAAGGTGTTATGCATGCGGGGTGATGTTTTCGATTGTTTTGGAATTACAGTGCAGGTTAACCTTCTCCAAATATGTCCTCCCGATCACACCCTCGTCTTCCCGAATGACCCTGAGTTCATCCAGTTCCATTTCCAACTCCTCAACGCGGAGTTTTAGAAGCTGCAGCTGGATGCACTTAAGACCGTAAGACCATAAGAGAAAGTGGCAGAAGTCGGCCATTCGGCCCATCGAGTCTGCTCCGCGATTTATTTCATCATGAGCTGATCCATTCACCCATTTCGTCCCACTTCCCCCGCCTTCTCACCATAGCCTTTGATGCCCTGGCTACTCAGATACTTATCAATCTCGGCCTTAAATACACCCAATGACTTGGCCTGCACTGCCGCCCGTGTCAACAAATTCCAGAGATTCAACACCCTCTGGCTAAAAGAATTTCTTCGCATCTCTGTTCTGAATGGGCGACCTTCAATCCTTCATTCATGCCCTCTCGTAATAGAGTCCCCCACCTTGGGAAACAACTTTGCCACATCCTGTCTGTCCATGCCTTTCAACATTCGAAATGTTGCTGTGAGGTCCCCCTCATTCTTCTAAACTCCCAGGAGAACAGTCCAAGAGCTGTTGATCATACGTTAACCCTCTCATTCCCGGGCTCATTCTAGTGATTTTTCTCTGAACTCTCTCCAACGTCAGCGCATCATTTCTTAAATAAGGAGCTTAAAACTGAACACAGTACTCCAAGTGAGTATTACCAGTGCCTTATAGAGCCTCAACATCACATCCCTGCTCCTATACTCCATTCCTTTAGAAACAGACAATAGTCAATAGACAATAGGTGCAGGAGTAGGCCATTCGTCCCTTCGAGCCAGCACCGCCATTCACTGTGATCGTGGCTGATCATCCACAATCACTACCTCGTTCTTCCCTTCTCCCCATATCCCTTGCCTCAGCTATTTTCAAGAGTTCTATTTAACTCTTTCTAGAAAGCATCCAGAGAATTGGCCTCCACTGCCTTCTGAGGCAGAGCACTGCATAGATCCACAACTCGCTGGGTGAAAAAAGTTTTTCCTCAACTCCGTTCTAAATGGCCGACTCCTTATTCTTAAACTGTGGCCTCTGGTTCTGCACTCCCCCATCATCGGGAACATGTTTCCCGCCTCAAGCGTGTCCAATCCCTTAATAATCTTATATGTTTTAATCAGATCCCCTCTCATCCTTCTAATTTCCTGTATATACAAGCCCAGTCGCTCCAATCTTTCAACACATGACAGTCCCGCAAACCCGTGTATCAACCTCGTGAACCTACGCTGCACTCCCTCAATAGAAAGAATGTCCTTCCTCAAATTTCGAGAAGAAAACTGAACACAATACTTAGGTGTGTTCTCACCCGGGCCCTGTGCAACTGCTGAAGGATCTCTTTGCTCCTCTACTCAATTCCTCTTGGTATGAAGGCCAACATGCCATTAGCTTTCTTCACTGTCTGCTGTACCTGCATGCTTACTTTCAATGTCTGATAAACAAGGACACCTGGATCTCGTTTTACTTCCCTTTTTCCTAACGTGACACCATACAGATAGTAATCTGCCTTCCTGTTCTTGCGATTAAAGTGGAAAAACTCACATTTATCCACATCAAACTGCATCTGCCATGCATCTGCCCACTCAACCAACCAGTCCAAATCACCCTGCATTCTCCTAACATCCTCCTCATATTTGACACTGCCACCCAGCTTTGGGTCATCTGCAAATTTGCTAATGCTACTTTTACTCCCTTCATCTGAATCATTAATGTATATTGTAAATAACTGCGGTCCCAGCACCAAGCCTTGCGGAACCCCACTAGTCACAACCTGCCATTCTGAAAAAGACCCGTTAATCCCTACAGCCAACCAATTTTCTATCCATGTCTGTACACAACCGCCAATAACATGTGCTCTAACTTTGCCCACTAATCTCCTATGGACCTTATCAAAGGCTTTCTGAAATTCCAGTTACACTACCCTGTCCATTTTCATGGTTGCATCCTCGAAATTCTGCAGAAGGTTAGTCTTTCAGGTTCAGACAATAGGTATGACACCCACCATATCAACCCAAGACACAGCACTAGATCGGAAACTGAGCAAGTCTCTCTCTCTCTCTCTCACTCTCTCTCTCTCTCTCTCTCTCTCTCTCTCTCTCTCTCTCTCTCTCTCTCTCTCTCTCTCTCTCTCTCTCTCTCTCTCTCTCTCTCTCTCTCTCTCTCTCTCTCTCTCTCTCTCTCTCTCGATTAGGAGCGGGGGAATGGGGTATGTCACCTCACTTTTCATGCTGGTCAACAGTTGGCGGATTAATTTGCTTTTGGGGATAGAGTTTTTGTGGTTGAGATTAGGGGGAATGGGGGATTTAACCTCACCTTTCCTGCTGGTCAACGTTGGCAGAATAATTTGCTCTCGGTGATAGAGCTGTTGTGGTTGAGGATGCAAATATTCCTGATACAGCTGGTCTGGCAGAGGTCCCGAAGGGAATTCACGATTATGCTGGATTTTAGTCGATATTGGCACCGGGTCCTGTTCATCTCCCTAGATATTGTTCCCCAATAGTCTGCTAGTCTCGTTCGGAAGTGATCAGAGTGAGGCGAAACTCTATCAAGAAGAAAAGAGAAATTTACAAATGTTTCAGAGGGCTAGGTAATGTTAGAGATCTAGAAGATTATAAGGCTAACAGGAAGAAGCGTAAGAGGGAAATTATGAGAGCCAGAAGGGGCCATGCGATGTTCTGGCGGCAGGATTAAGGAAAACCCCCAGGCATTCTACAAGTACATGAGGAACAGGAGGATAAGACGTGAAAGAATAGGACTTATCAAGTGAGGCATTTGAAAGGTGTGCATGGAACCGTAGGAAATAGAAGAAGTTCTTAATGAATACTTTGCTTCAGTATTCACTATGGAAAAGGATCTTGGTGATAGGAGTGCTAACTTGCAGCAGACTGAATAGCTTGAGATTGTGGATATTAAGAAAGAGGATGTGCTAGAGCTGTTGGAAATCATCAGGTGGATAACTCGCCGGGACCGGATGAGATTTACCCAAGCCTACTCTGGGAAGTAAGGGAGGTTACTGAGACTTTGGCGATGATCTTTGCGTCCCAGTCCATAGGACGCTCAAAGCAGCTGCGCAGGTTGACTTTGTAGTTAAGAAGGCGCATGGTGTATTGAGTTTCCTCAACTGTGGAATTTAATTTAATAGCCGATAGGTTGCTAAATTTAGTTGCAGCTATACAGGACCCTGGTCAGACCGCACTTTGAGTACTGCACTCAGTTGTTGTCTCCTCACTGAGGAAAGGATGTGGAAGCCATAGAAAGATTGCAGAGGATATTTACAAAAATGTTGCCTGGATTGGGGAGCATGTCCTATGAGTAAACTCGACCTTTTCTCCTTGGAGCGACGGATTATCAGAGGTCACCTGATAGAGGTGTATAAGATGATGAGAGGTATTGATAGTTGGATAATCAGAGGCTTTTTCCCAGGGCTAAAATGTTTGCCACAAGAGGACTCGGGTTGAAAGTGCTGGGGACTAGGATCACAGAAGATATCAGGGGTAAGTGTTAGACGCAGAGTGGTGAGAGTGTGGGATGGGCTGCCGGAAATGGTGGTGGAGGCGGATACAATAGTCACTTTTACAAGACTTTTGTATAGGTACATGGAGCTCAGAAATGTGTACGCCAAGTAATTTCTAAGGTAGGGACATGTTGGGCGCAACTTTGTGGGCCGGTGGGCCTGCATTGTGCTTTAAATTTTCTATGTTTCTATATTTCCATCCATAAAGCCTCACTTAGACACGTTGTCTTGTCTGTTCTGACTGTGTTTTGTGGTGACATTTGCTCAGCCTGTAATGTCACCCGTCTACCTGTAATCCTCCGCTTTCCCACGTCTAAAACTAGGGAAACCCGAAATATCGTGCTGTCCTGCTTGCTCCTCCTACACTCTATTCTCAATAATGGCTGCAATTCACTGTGTTGATTCATGCCCTGAACTCAACTGCGCTTCTTAGAAGCTTCCTGCATTGAAATATACGGAGCTCAGGGCACCAGTCGTATGATGCACAGCCTTTTGATTCCTGCCTTTTTCTGTGGTATTAACAACATCTCTCTCCATATCGACTTTGCTATCTGCTATCGAACTCTGAATCCCAAGCCACTACACCTCGCGTTCAACTACTCTCCCAAAAACTCTCATGCACAGTACTGGCAAACCTTCCCGCTAGGATATCAGTTCCCCTCCAGTTTATGGGTAAACCGTCTTCTATCTCTTCTGTAGACATCCCACCTCCCTTGGAATAAACACAATGAATTCTGAACCCCTCCCACCTGCACCGTAGTTTGAGCCACGTGTTAAACTGTATGGTCTTCCTAGGTCTGGACACACTGGGACGGGTGGTGGTCCTGTCCTTTAACATAATAGCTAAATCCTTGACCTCAATTTGCAGAACCACCTGCCCATACATATCGATTTCAATGGTACATATATGGACCAGGACGTCGAGCTGCTCACTCACCCACTTAAGAATCACAGAATAATTTTGCATTTGCAGTTGAGCCTCTTTCTATTGCACTTAAGTCAACCACATTATTTCAAGGTGTTAGGAGAGGGGTCACAGAACATTGCCATTGAAATCCTCTCAATTCACATCTAACCCTGTCGTGCTCTCCAGCCTCCCATTTTTTTAATCAATTTCGCTGGAATTTTAAGTTCACATCAGCTTATGTTTTGGGACGCATTCATAGAAACCATCTATTTCTTCCCTCCACACTCGATTCAGTTTTTAGACAATTGGGTTTGAACGGTCTTATGCGCATCAAGGATTTGTGCACTGGTAATACATTAAATAGTTTTGATAACCTGTGCAGTAAATATGGCCTTCCGTATAATCATTTTTTTCAATACCTGCAGATTCTCCACTTTGTGAAGGAAAAATTTCCCTCTTTTCCTGATCTACCATCTACTATGTTGTGGGACAAACACACTCTTAGCTTTAATAATGAAGGGCTGATCTCTGTACTATACTGTTAGCTGATCTCTTTGGGAGTTCAAGATCTAAACAGAACTACGACTAGCTGGGAGGATGACCTTGGTGTGGATCTGGCTGAGGAATATTGGGCAAAAGCACTGAATAGGGTTCATTCCTCGTCATCATGTGCTAGACCCTGGCTCATACAATTTAAAGTTTTACACTGTACATTTAAGTAAATCCAGGCGTGCTGACATATATCCCGGGACAGACGCTGGCTGTGACAGGTGTTCCTTCTCTCCGGCTGGTTTAGTGCATGCATTTTGATCTTGCCCTCGGCTTGATGGCTACTGGGCACAGGTTTTTAAAATTATCAGTGAGGTTTTGGGGGTGACGCTGAGACCCTGCCCGCTTATTTGGTGTGGCAGATGATGTTTTGGGATTAAATGCAAACCAGTCGGATATCATTTCACTTACATCGCTTTTGGCCCGTAGGAGAATCTTGCTGGTCTGGAAATCTGCCACTCCCCCATCTGCTGCTGCCTGGTTAGAGGACGTAATGTTTTTTTTTCCTGAAATTATAACAGATTAAATTTACTCTGACGGCATCTGTGAGAATGTTCTATTCGATATGGGCGCCTTTCTTGTCATATTTTGGGAGTCTTAAGGAATTACCTACTCGTTGAGGGCATTTGATTGTACTTGGGAGGTTGTTTCCCTTTTAACACGCATATGGTTTACCTCACAGGGTGGTTGATGAATTGTAATATGAGTGTATTCTGGATGATCTGAGATGTTGTAGATGTGTGTGTGAATTCGTCTTGAAGTAGTGTGGGGATATGGCTGTGAAATGTCCGTACTTGTATTTGTGAAGTGTTGTATTGTAAATACATTAGCTGTCATTGTATGTTCGGGGAGGGCGAGGGAGGGGAGGTTTGTTTAGGGGTAAGATACAAAAGTAAAACGGAGGAAAATGTAATCCATTATGTATTCTATATTGTGCCGTTCCTTCAGTAAAATATATTATAAAGAAAGTATCATAGAGAAGGAATGGTGTGCTGTGTAAAGAGGAAGGAAGAGGAGGAGAGTGTGGCCACAGAAAGGGTGTTCAGATTCAGCCGTTGGTGCAGAACGTGTGAGGCGCCATTTTCTTGTTCCCTGTCTTTGTTTAGAGTCTGTTTAAACGCCGAAATCCACTGACCCATGGCAAGGAGTCACAGACAGAGCGAGAATCCTTCCATACAATCCCATCACACACTCCTGGAGACATACATTGTGTAAAGCTCCCTCCGCAACGATCTATTACACACCCCCGGGATCATACACAGAGTGCAACTTCCTCCATATTGTTTCAACACACACTCCAGGATCACAAACAGAGTGAAGCTCCGTCCACACCGTCCAAACGCACAGTTCGTGGGTCGGATAACCAGCAAAGCTCCCAAAATATTTTCCCATCACACTCCCGGGGGTCGGGCATGTGAAGTACCTCCCGCACCATCGCAGCACTCCCTACCGGAGTTAGCAAAAATACGAAACCCTCTCAATCCTCCGGTCTACCCACTCACCAATACCCAGCCTCTCGGCTTTCCAGTAGTCTTGTACTGTGTGAGTCTATCGGAGATGGTGTGTGTGTGTGAGCGGATTGTTTGCTGCCGTTAGAGGAAGGAAGGGGAGGGTAGAGGAGGCCAGGGAAAGGGTGGTGAGTTTGCAGGCACTGATGCATGACCGGCCTGTGCATGCAGATTTGTTGGAGAGGCTCAGAGCCTGGTGATTCCTATACGGTGGGACGGGGGGGGGGGGGGGTGGAGGTGAAACACCAGCCATCATCTCTCCCTCATACTCCCCACAATTGCCTGTGTCACAGAGCGGGAGGAGAGTGGAGGGACGATGTAGATGGGGAGCGTTTAGCGGGTGTTGTGTATCACCAAGACGGGGGAGGGGCTTATGTGTACATACTGGATGATGGAGAAGGCGAAGTGTGCAGGAGAGTGTGTGGGTGACGGAGACGGGGCTGCTTGTTGGCGAGGGTTGGGTGACGGAGACGGGAGTGGGTACTGCACCGTGTGACGGTGACTAGGAACAGTGCAGGAGTAGGTTGACGGAGTCGTGGAGTGGTTTTGGAGAGGGAGGGTGTTATGCATACGGGGAGGACTGTATTCGAGTTACAGTGCAGGACCTGACTCTGTGTTGGTATCGTTGAGTGGTGAGATCCTGCTGTGGTGCAGAGCCTGTCAGTGTGTCAGTGTCACGATGAGGGGCGTGTTCATGTCAGATGTGGGTTGTGGCAGTGACAACGAAACACTTTCAGTGTCCCATTGAAGAACATCTTTGTGTCACAGTGAGGGCTGTGAGTCTAGTTCGTAGCTTATGCAAACGGTGCTGTCTCGCCTGTAATCTAGTCTCACTAATATCTGTCGTGTTTGGCTTAGAGGCGTTGACCCCTGATCTGAGCGCATCTGCCCTTCAAACAATACTTCCCGCATTGAAACGTGCGCAGCTCAGAGCATGAGTCCCAGCAGGCTTAACCTTTTGCTTCTTGACTTTTTCAGAAGTTTTAGCAACATCTGCCCCAACAACCAATCAACTAACAGTAATGGCGTTCTTATTTACATGTCACTGCAACGCTAGTTGAAACCACCACTCTCCCATTCTAATGGGAAACATTACCGCTGGGATATTAGTTCAATTCCAGTTCAGGTGTAAACTGAGAGAGTTGTTCGTAAGAGAGAAAATGAAGGAGCTGAGCAAGGTGGGGGCCGTGTGGCGCGGCCTCCAGGTAGGCGTGAATGTACTGACTGATATCCTACATATGCTTGCTATCTTTACATTTTATACATATTATGTGCGCTTCAACCCTAACCCTTTAGCTACATTTTAAACTGAATGTTCTTTCTAATTTTGTCCACACCAGCACACACATAAGTTTGGAGAACCAGCTGCCTTTTTCTACCTATATACTGGTGACGATAACGACCGCATACCATCTAGGAATTTGTTTATGTCCACATTACCTCTTTTCCGTTCCCCTAACAAAGAGAACCCTATCGATAAAGCTCGTCAGATTTCACCCCTTATTCCCTGCTGAGTCACAGAACCATACTCACTGCCAGAGACCTGACCGGTGAGACTTTCCCCTGCTTGGTCATTTGCACCTCTCTCCTCCCATCCAGAAGGATCCAAAGGGGTCTACCTGTTATTGAGCGGATTGCCCACAAGGGGTCTCTGCACTGGTTCTGGCTGTTTAACCCCTTTCACTTTCCTGTCTGTCACCCACTTTCCTGTATCCTACACATTGGGTGTAAATCCATCTCTATATGTCTTCCCTATCACCCCTTCAGCTTTCCGAATGATCCCGAGTTCATGCATTTCCAGTTCCAACGCTGTTACGCAGAGTGTCACGCCGAGATGCGTGTGGGTGTCACGGTATGGGATCGCTTAGCGTCCGGTCGTGGTTGTGCCCATGTCATGGTGAGGGGTGTGTAGGTGTCACAGTGACAGCTGTGTGGCTCGCTCACTGCCTATTCTATCTGTGGTTGTTCTAAAGTCCTTGATCTACCCCACCCCCTTATCTGCCCACTCGATGAGTTTAAGTCTGTCGTTTTGCCCCTCTTTCAGAGCAGTGAACGTATATCACCGAACTGAACAGACCCTTCGGCCCACAATGTTGTGATATACCAATTGGCCTAAATCACTTCTGACTGCACAACAACCATCTCCCTGCATTCCCTGCAAGTTAACATCCCTGTCAAAGAGGCGCATGAGCCCCTCTCTCCCTGAGTTTGTCAATGAATATCATGTGACGAGTAAAGCCGCCCCTCGACTTTCAGTACTTCCCGCTACTTCACGACTAATACAACCGAAACCAGGAACGTGGAGCTGACGCTCCTGCCCGTCCTGCAACGGTGTCTCATTGATGTCTACAATATCATAATTTCAGCCGTTGACCCCTGCCCTGAGCTCATCTGCCTTTCGTACAATACTTCCTGCATTGAAACGGAGACAGCCCAGAACATGATTTCCTGGAAGCTAATTTTTTCCCCTGAATTTGTCGGAGTCTTAAAAACATCTGTTCCAACAACCACCCAAATATCTGTAATAGCGTTCTCGTTTACTTCCCCCGCAACTCTAGTTTATACCACCACACCCCCATTTAATTGGCGAACCTTACCGCTGGGATATTATTTTCAATCCAGTTCAGGTGTAAATTGAGGGAGTTGTTCATGGCATCGGAAATGGAGGAGCTGAGCAAGGTGGCAGCGGTGTGGCGCGGCCTCCAGGCAGGAGTATGTGCTGCCCCCCAGTGTTCGCTCGGCAGAAGACAATCTCTGTTGTGAACAATTGTAGATTACCGTGACATTTAAAGTGCCCGGGGGCCTTGTGCTGCCCTTAAGGCATTTGTTTAGCTTTATTACATTTTCGCTTTAGTAATTCGTTTGTAATTATTTTCTAGTTAAAGTTAAGGTTGTTGAAAGTAAATTCAAAGTCTGTGATGTATCGCGGCATGCGATGACATCACGCCCGGTTTCGCCGCGTCATATGGGAAAATACCGGTTTGGAGAGACGGGAAGGAGGGGGCTTGTGTCTGCAGGATCAGCGCGAGTAAAGTTTCTTTCTACCCACTAAGAAACATCACAGACGCAACGGCGTAAGTTCATATGACAATCGATATTTTGAAGTAAAAATGTTGACGCCGATTCCGTTAAAAGTAATGACGGTTGATAAAGTTGATTTTCTTGTGCTATTGAAAGCGTTGCCGGATAGTTTGTGTTGAAGTGTATTTAAAGTTGTTGATGACGTAGGTAGGTTCTGACTGTATGTTGTACTTTAATGTAATATAGTTTGTTGTAGTCTTACTTTTACAAGTTTTTATGATGTAACTGTGATGCCAAGAAGGAAACAAATATTGCATATGTTTTGTATTGCTTTATCAACAGTTTTCAACATACGTTAATGTGGAAGAGTGAACAGTAAACGGATGATCTTACTGGGATCGTGCCCTCATTGACTACGGTTTACCGAGGTGTTTAATTCAGAGATTTTCCACCTGCACGAGAACACTACAGGCCTCAAGCTGCATAAATGTGTGTGTGTGTGTGTGTGTGTGTGTGTGTGTGTGTGTGTGTGTGTGTGTGTGTGTGTGTGTGTGTGTGTGTGTGTGTGTGTGTGTGTGTGCGTGCGCGCGCACTCGCGCGCGCGTGTACATAATGCATAAATGTGTTTTACTGATATCCTACATATACTTGCTATCTTTCTATTTTGTACATATTATGTATGTGTAACGTTCTCGCTCGGGTGTGAAATAACGCCGAGGTAAACGTCGAGATAAACCAGAATCAATGCAAACGAGACCGCAGTAAGATTAACCATTTACTGTTCACTCTTCACATTAACGCATGGTGAAAACTGTTGAAAAAACAATACAAGATTGGTACAGTGTTTGTTCCCTTCTAAATATCACATTTACATTGTGAATACTTGCAAAGGTAAAACTACAATACATTAAAGTGCAGCATACAGTCAGAATCTAGCTGCTCCATTGGCTGCTTTAGATACACTTCAATACAAACTATCCCGACTCTTTAACTGACGAAAAGGTAAACCTTACCGACCGTCGTTACTTTTAACAGAATCGGCGTTAACATTTTAACTCAAAATACCGATTATCTAATGACTTACAGCGTTGCTTTCACTGTGTCTTTGGTGCATAGAGAGACCCTAGTCAGCGTTATGGTCGCACATGTGAGTGACCCCCGCCCTTGCGTGAATCTCAAACCGGTAATTCCCCACAAGACGCGGCGAACCCGGATGTGACGTCATCGCAGCCGCGATGTATTACAGACAAATCAATTGATTTAAACAATCCTAACTTTAACTAAAAATGCTAACAAATTACTACGCGAAAATATTATAAACTAAATAACTGCCATAAAGGCAGCACACTCCCCGCTTGGCCTTCGTAAGGTCACAATGAACATAATACAAACTTCAGTCTCTAAATCAGTCGTTAGGTAGAAGTAGAATGACTTCTGTAACAGGCCTTTGGTAAATTTTCCCATCGCCTTGGTCGGTAGTTTTCAATTCAACCTCCCTGACATGTCCATCCCTACTAGGGAATGTGGCAGTGATTCTGGCCATTGGCCAGCAGTTGCCGGCGATTTGCTTGTCCTTGAGCAGGACTAAATCTCCAACTTGAAGGTCCCTTCTCCATTGCTTTGTGTACAGGTCCTTATCGGAGAAGTCCCCTGGTGGAGGGGCAGCTCCTGCCTTCTGCGTAAGGAGCATTGATGGCGACAGTATGAAGGGGTTTTCCGGGTCAGAAGACACGGGTAGGAGTGGTCGTGCATTCATAATGGCTGTGACCTCTGCCATTGGTGTGCCCAGTGCCTCGTGGGTCGATCGGATGCTTTGCTGCATCTCAGGTCTCCTTTTCGTGGTTTTTTGCAAGGGCGTGAACCGCTTGACTGCCTGCTCTTTGTTGTTTGGCAAGCACTGGCGTGGTTCTCTGAAGGGTAGTGGGGCAACCCAATTATTTGCTTCATCCTGGAAGACCTCAGTGTCCATTATTTTTAAGAAAATGGTGTCTTGAGCTGATGGAGCGAGTTTATTATCATGCTCAGTTTGAGCGAAGACTGACTGACCCAGCGTCTTGTCGGTTACTTTACATTTGTTAAAGCCTTGTCGTGCTTCCTTTATACACATGAAACTTGTGCAGGGTTGAAAAATTGAATGGCGGCCACTCTCTAGCACATTGGTCTTGAGTGTATTAACTGTTGGTTTGTGTTCGTTGCCAGGGCACACCTCTCCTATCACCACCCAGCCCAGATCCAGGCGTTGCGCAAAGGGGGCATCGTGTGGTCCATTGACCTGCTGCCTAACCTTGTGCACCTGGAGAACATCTCTTCCTAATAGCAGGAGTATTTCTGCTTCTGGATCCAGCTCTGGGATGTGTTTGGCGATGTGGTGGAGATGGGGCTGGTGTAGCACCGCACTTGGCGTCGGGATCTCGGTGCGGTTGTTCAAGATTTCATTGCACTCTAAGAGCGGAGGGAGACGGATGACGACTTTACCATCCAGGGACTCGATCTGGAAGCCTTCAGCCTTCCTTCCGTAAGTTTCCATGTTGCCTGAGCAAGTTCTAAGGTAGTATGGGAACTGCTCGCTCTCGATGTTGAACAAGTCAAAGAACTCTGGACGGGCTAGCGAGCGATTGCTCTGATCGTCCAGAATTACGTAGGCTTTGATGGCCTTGTCTTTGGCTCCCTTAGGGTACACCTTAGTGAGACAGATCTTTGAACAAGAACGGCTTGCGTGAGCTTGACCGCAAACTTCCGTACAGCTCGAGCTGACAACAGTTGTCCTGGAGTGAGCTTCTCCCTCCCCGCCGTCCTGTTGTGGGGGTGAAGGAGCGTTGTCGGTTTGCGGTGACGGGCCAGGATGCATGGCCCAGTCGTGATTAGTGCTATCACATTCCAGGCACTTCATGGCGATCGTGCACTCTCTCGCACAGTGAGAGGTCGAGGAACAGCATCTAAAGCATATTCCTTTCTCCTCGAGAAGGGCCTTCCTCTCTTCGAGGGGTTTTTCCCTAAACGTTCTGCATCTTTTGAGGGGGTGGGGTTTGTTATGCAATGGACAATTCTTGCTAGAGTCGTTGTTAGTTGTAAGGACTTCAGTCTTAAGCGCTGAGACTGGTTTAGTAATGTTGGAATTATTCGAAGTGGATTTATCTGGCTTGGTGTAAATTGTACTGCTTCCTGGACCTATGAGGCTAGGATCGTTTCGCTTCTTCGCCTCCTTGCACACGAACCTGGTGAAATACTCGAAGGGAGGGAATTGACCTTTGTGTTCTTCCTTGTAATCTGAGGCAACGGACAACCACCTGTCCTGCAGCCCAAATGGAAGTTTGTCCACGAGTTGTCTAATCCCGGTTGGAGTGTCTAGGTATACTAGACCAGCTGAGTGGCCATCTTCTTTGGCGCCTTGAATCTCCATGAGTAAATCTCCAAATTCTCTTAGCTTGGTGTGGTCCTTGGCTGACACCTTAGGAAAATTTCCCAAACGTTGGCATAGCGCCGCCTCAATAATTTCGGGGGCTCCGTAGCCCTCCTGAAGTCTCTCCCATGCTTTCTTCAATGCTAGCTCGGGTTTGTTGATGTACACTGAACGCATGCGTCTCACCTGTTCGCATGATTCTTTTCCCAGCCATTTTGCCATAGGATCCAACTCCTGGGTTGCTCTGAGCTGGAATCCGTCGATAGCGTTGGTGAAAGTGGAGTACCATGCACGGTAATTTTCAGGTTTATCGTCGAACTGGTATAGTCCTGAAGTGACGAGATCCCGTCGTGCGAAATACCGTGCTGCGGATTCGTCTGCAGGTGGCGTGCGGGCTGGGGGAACATGTCCACAGGTACATGACTGAGGGCGTACATCTGTTATGGGATTTGCTGGTCTGGACTCAGTCTTTGCCTCTCTTCTCCCCAAATCCGGTAAGTTCGGTGTCGAGAAGTACTTGTCGTGAGCCCTTGCATTCCTGGGTTCATCGCGGAGTTGCGAGGGTAAATTATCTTCCTCGGATGGACGTGATGCCGTCGGGCCTCTCCAAGACTCCTCGTGAAGTGGGACGTTATCGAATAAGTAAGGAGAGGAAGAAAGAGTCTTCCATTCCATTTGAGATTGGACATAGACTCTTGTACGTTCCAAGCCGATCTTTTCCGAGGTAGATTTTCCGTCCTTCGGATCATGCATTTCTTCGGCGTCTTCTATTAACTCTGCTTCCACCTCGGCAGCTGCTGCTTCTCGTTCTAGCTTCAGCGCTTCTAACCGTGCCTCTACCCTTTTCCTTTCCAATTCGTTTTCGGCTTCTCTGGCAGCCGCTTCGGCTTCTCTGGCAGCTTTTACCTTCTGGTTTTCGGCTTCTCTGGCGGCCGCTTCGGCTTCTCTGGCAGCCTTTTCCTTCTGGTTTTCGGCTTCTCTGGCAGCCGCTTTCATCTTTACTTCTAATTCTTCTTTGGCAAAGCGCGCTCGCACCTTGGCGGCTTCTGCTTTCGCTCTTGCTTGGGTGGCCTTACTTGATGCCCTACTGCCCCTGTCGCAGGATGACGATGACTTTGACAACGACTTGATGCTGGATCGGGTTGACATGGCTGCACTTTAAACACCTGATAATGCCGCTTTTTCACTGTAACGTTCTCGCTCGGGTGTGAAATAACGCCGAGGTAAACGTCGAGATAAACCAGAATCAATGCAAACGAGACCGCAGTAAGATTAACCATTTACTGTTCACTCTTCACATTAACGCATGGTGAAAACTGTTGAAAAAACAATACAAGATTGGTACAGTGTTTGTTCCCTTCTAAATATCACATTTACATTGTGAATACTTGCAAAGGTAAAACTACAATACATTAAAGTGCAGCATACAGTCAGAATCTAGCTGCTCCATTGGCTGCTTTAGATACACTTCAATACAAACTATCCCGACTCTTTAACTGACGAAAAGGTAAACCTTACCGACCGTCGTTACTTTTAACAGAATCGGCGTTAACATTTTAACTCAAAATACCGATTATCTAATGACTTACAGCGTTGCTTTCACTGTGTCTTTGGTGCATAGAGAGACCCTAGTCAGCGTTATGGTCGCACATGTGAGTGACCCCCGCCCTTGCGTGAATCTCAAACCGGTAATTCCCCACAAGACGCGGCGAACCCGGATGTGACGTCATCGCAGCCGCGATGTATTACAGACAAATCAATTGATTTAAACAATCCTAACTTTAACTAAAAATGCTAACAAATTACTACGCGAAAATATTATAAACTAAATAACTGCCATAAAGGCAGCACAGTGTGCTGTGGACCGTGTGGGACTGTTGGTATTGTAATTATCGGCCAGGTCCTGGCTGTATTTATGGGCATCCCTGTGTGATGGAAGTACCGTGAAACTTGAATCGAATTTAAGTGAAATGAAATGAAACCGTTTCGTCTGTAGAGTTCGCACCTTCCGTGGAAAAGAACCCAGTGATACAAAAATCTGAAGTTGTTGTTCGAATCCTAATGTTAAACTGAATGTTCTTTCTAAATTTGGCTACGCCTGCACATACATACATTTGCAGAACCGGCTCCCGCTTCTTTTCTATATACTGGCGTCTATAATATAGACAACATTGAAACATAGAAAACCTGCAACACAACCCGGGCTCTTTGGCCCTCAAAGCTGTGCCGAACATGCCCTTACCTTAGACCTACCTAGGCTTTACCCATAGACCTCTATAATGCAAAGCTCCTTCTACCTATCCAGGAGTATCACAAAATAACCTATCGTTTCCGCCTCCACCACCACCACGGCAGCGTAGTCCACGCAGTCACAACTCTCTGCATAAACAAATGACCCTAACACCTTCTCTGTACCTGGTTCCAAGCATCATAAAGCAAAACCTTTTGTGCTAGCCATCTCAGCAGCTTGGAAAAAACCTCTGTCTGTGCACGCGATAATTGCCACTCATTATTTTGTACACCTCTATCAGTTCACCTCTAATCCTCCGACGCTGCAAGGAGAAAATGTCGAGTTCACTCAACCTCATAAGGCATGCTCCCCAATCCTAGCAATGACCATTGAGAAATCTCGTTCTTGTCCAGAGTACCTTTTTCTGTTCCCTTAACAAAGAACACTCTATCGATACAGCTCGCCACATCTCACCCCATTTTTTTCAGAGCCACAGAACCATAGTCAGTGCCAGAGACCTGACCGGTGAGACTTTCCCCTGCTTGGTCATTTGCACCTCTCTCCTCCCATCCAGAAGAATCCAAAGTGGTCTACCTGTTAATGAGCGGGTTGACCACAAGGGGCCTCTGCACTGGCTCTGGCTGTTTAACCCCTTTCACCTTCCTGTCCGTCACCCAGTTTCCTGCATCCTACACCTTGGGTGTAAATCCATCTCTATATGTCCTCCCTATCACCCTTTCAGCTTCCTGAATGATCCCGAGTTCATCCAGTTGCAGTTCCAACTTTGTAACGCAGAGTGTTAGAAGGTGCAGTTGGATGGCCTTTTTACAGATGAAGTTGTCAGGGACTCTGGAGGTCTCCATGCCTTCCCACAACCCACAAGGCAAACATTCAACTCTCGTGCCATGCCTTGCTACTGATGCTACTGATGGTGCCATTATAAAGAAAGAAACAATAATTAAAGTGAAAACCACCCAACCTACAGTATTGTGCTTTCTCTCCCTCAAGACTCCTCCTTGAATATTCAAAGAGATAAACCCAATGAAAACCAATTTCCCACCACTCTATCCCTCAACTCCGGCTCATCACTCCCTCTCTCTCTCTCTCTCTCTCTCTCTCTCTCTCTCTCTCTCTCTCTCTCTCTCTCTCTCTCTCTCTCTCTCTCTCTCTCTCTCTCTCTCTCTCTCTCTCTCTCTCTCTCTCTCTCTCTCACACACACACACACACACGCACACACACACACATCCAAACACTGAGTGAAAATCTCTCCTCACCGTCGCATCCAACACTCCCGGGTTCAGACATAGAATGCAGCTTCCTTCACAAAGTCATCAAACAGTCATAACACACACATCCGGGGTCACACAGATACGGAACCTCCCTCCTCACCGTCCCATCACACACTACTCGGGAGATTAACAGTGTAAAGCTCGCTCAACACCGTCTCGTCACATATTGCAGGGATCCGTAACAGAGGGACGCTCCCTCCATACTGTCCCATCACACACTCCCGGGGTCAGATACAGAGTGATTCTCCCTTCACACCATCGCACCACACACTCCTGAAGTTAGATACAAGGTGACGCTTTCTCCGGACCGTCCTATCGCACAGAGCTGTGCTCAGACACAAACTGAAGATTACTCCCCCGGGTCGCTTCAGAAACTCCTATGTTCCGAAGCTCCTTCCCTCACACCAATACCCAGAACTCCGCAGTTCATGAAGTCTTGAATTGTGTGCCTGTTCGGAGAATGTGCGTGTGTTTCTGTTCAGAGGCTGTGCAGGGCAGAGAAGAGAATTGGAAGAAGGGGTCGTGTTGGTCGTGGTGGTGAGATACTGTGATGAAGTGTTGTCGAACCAAACGATCGGCCTGTTCACACAGAGCAGGGCAGAGGCTCAGAACCGAGAGATCGATATCCGGTGGAAGGGGGCTGGCTGGTGTAATACCAGACGTCACCTCTCCCCCATCCTCCCCAGATTTCCATATGAACAGAGAGATATGGAGACGTGTACAGGAGGGAGAGGATTAATGGTACCGTGAAGGACCTGCAGGGTATGGAGCGGCTGAGGGAGACGGGGAGAGGAGTTGCGGAAGGAGGAGATAACGGAGACGGCACGGAGTGTATGGCTCGGAGGGGTGATGGAGACAGGATGTGTGCAATAAGATGGCGGTGGCTGCATCGGGGAGGACTGCAGGGGAAGTCGTGGATGACGGTGACGAGGATGGTCGGCTGGGAAGGAGGGTTGACGACGAACAGGAGACTGAAAACTCAATGAACCAGAAACACCTTCTTCCCCTCCGCCGACATATTCTTGAACACATGAGCACCGCCTACACATTGTTGCGGCATTTATTAGCTTTTCGCTTTTGACAATAATTTTACATATTTGTGTCCTACTGATTCTTCAAAAGAACAAATCTCAGGTGGTCTAAGTCACAGATAATAAAACAGACCGTGAATCCGGAAGAAAAGATGCGATACAGGTGGACAGGACATTTGACACGCTGGCCTTCATCAGTCAGGACACTGAGTACGGGGGTCGGAGGTCACGTTGCAGTTGCAGATGACGTCGGTCAGGCCGCACTTGGAGTATGGAGTTCAGTTCTGCTTGCCTTGCTCTAAGAAAAATCTCAACGAACTGGAAAGATTACAGAGGGAGATTTCCGAGGATGCTGCCGGTTCAGGAGGGACTGAGTTATGGAGTGGGGTTGGGAATTCTGAGACTTTTTTCGGGGGCCTTACAGAGGTGAACAAAACCACGAGAGACACAGATCAGGCGAATGCGTGCACTCTACTTCCCCAGGACTGGGGTATCGAGAACATTAACACATATGATTGAGGTGAGAGTAGCTGAAGACAGAAGCGGGGACGAGCTGGGTTAGATAAAAGAGACACAGTGGGATGGGGAGAATGGGTAGAGACAGAGTAGAGAATCGAGGGAGAGACCGGGAGCAGAAGGAGGAATTGGGCAGAGGGAGGCAAGAAAGCAAGGTGAGGAAAACGGGGATGAAGCAGAGAAGGCGAGACAAGACAGGGATGAGAGTGAGACTTTATACTGACGATGTTAAAGAGAGGGCAAAATGGTGAGTAAGATTGCGATAGAAGGACGGAGGAGAACAGGGTAAGGGTGAGGGGCAGCGGCGCGGAAGGGGCAGTGCAGTGGTTAAGAGAAATGTGGAGAAAGAAGGATTTCTCATTATATTCAAGTAGGTCCCATTGGTTGCTGACAGAGATCCCGGATAATTTCAGACTTCTCACAGATGAAGCGATAACGAACCTGACTGCAAGGTTTAAGCTCACTGTAATATGAACATACACCGCACTCGGGGACTCCACCGTACATCCTGTACACGACATTCGAAGCCACTTTCCTGTCAAAGAGGGGTAAACAATTTTAACGCACCTCCAGCAGTCAGTCCCCAAAATCACTGATACCCTCCCTCGCCATTGACCTGTGGCACCCCAACATCTCCCACAACCCCACTTTCCCAGCACAGGCCTGTGTCAGTCTCCAGAATATCCCACTGACCCACACTCTCCCTGCAGCCTAGTGTCAGACGCCAAAGTTATCCCTTGCCCCACTCTCTACTCACAGATCGGTGTCAGACACCAGAATAATAACAGTACCCAACCTTCGCCTCACAGGCCCGTGTCAGTCCCCAAAATATTCCCACAGCGCCAGTGTCTCCCAAGACCCCATGTCAGTCCTCAAAGTGCTCCCACTTCTTTACTGTCTCCCCACAGGCCTGTGTTTTCTGCCTAAGTACTCACACTCACCACTCCCACCCCACAGATCGGTGTCAGTCCAAACTACACCCACTGCCTGACTCTCTCCCCACAGCCCCGTGCAGGTCCCCGAAATAATCCCACTGCTCAACGCTCTTCTTAGAGACCTGTGCCAATCACCAAAACATCTCCCGCTTCCCATGCTCTCCGCACGGACGTGTCTCAGTCCCCAGAGTACTCCCACTGAACCATTCTCTCAGCTCAGATCTCTGTCTGTCACCAAAGTACACCCAACCCTCATTCTCCGCTCACAGACATGTGCTAGACCCCAAAGTGCTCCCACTGCCTCACTCTCTCCCACAACCTAGGTCAGTTCACAAACGAGCTCCATAGCTCCACTCTCTCCCCACGGCCCCGTGCTAGTCCCCAAAATACTTGCACTTCCCACTCTCACCTCAAGGCCCCGTGCGGGTCCCCACAATAATCCCAATGCCTAGCCTTCTCCCTAAAGATCTGCGTCAACCACATAAAGACTCCGACATCGCCCTCTCTTCCCACAGCCCATGTCAGTTTCCACATTTGGAGAAGGAAGTGTGAGGATCAGAACGGGAGTGCGGCGGGAGCCATTTTAATTTTTTCTTCTCATCGGAGTTCAGAGAGGCGGGACTGCGCAGGCGTGTGGCCATGGGCAGTTAGGCGGGGAAGATTTGAAAGGAACACAGCCTGATACAGCGGGCAGCGTCGTTTTGCGGGCAGCGGTGTGAGCCGGGAGCAGAGTGAAGGCTTAAGGGATTTACCTCAACGGGCTTAGGCGGAATCGGGCGAAGCAAGGTAGTTTCAGTTTTTAATTTCCCCTGCTATTTGAGGAAAGGGAGGAATTATGAGTGTGAGGGCAGCTTGTTGTTCTCGGTGTTCACAGTCTACCAGCCTCCGGGACGTGTACATCTGCGCCAGGTGCGCCGAGCTGCAGCTCCTAAGGGATCGTGTTGGGGAACTGGAGCTGTCGCTCCATGATCTTCGTCTGGTCCGGGAGAGGAAGAAGATGATAGAGAGGAGTTACTGGCAGGTGGTCACACCAGGGCCACGGGAGACAGGCAGGTGGGTCACGGTTAGGTGATGGAAGGGGAAGAGCCAGGTACCAGAGAGTACCCCAGTGGCTGTACCACTTGACAATAAGTACTCCAGTTTGAGTACTGTTTGGGGGGGGGGAGGGGAAGCAACCTACCTGGGGAAAACGACAGTGGCGTTGCCACCGGCTCAAACAGTCCGGCCCTGTAGTTCAGAAGGGTAGGGAAAGGAAGAGGAAGGCAGTATTAATAGGGGACTCGACAGTTAGAGGGTCGGATTGGCGAGTCTGTGGACGCAGTCAGGAGACCAGGATGGTAGTTTGCCTCCCTCGTTCCAGAGCCCGAGATGTTTCTGATCGCGACCAGGATATCCTAAAGTGGGATAGTGAGTAACCAGAGGTCGTGGTACATATCGGTACCAATGACATAGGCATTAAAAGTGAAATTGTCCTGAAAGTCGAAGATAGGGAGAAAGGAGGAGAGTTGAGAACTAGGACTGGAAAGGCAGGAATCTCGGGGACAGTAGGGATGGAATGAGTTGGAGGATAAATGCGTGGCGGAAGTATTGGAGAGGGGACAGTGATTCAAGTTTCTGGATTACTGGGACCTCTTTTGGGCTGGCGTGACCTGCACAAAAAGGACGGGTTACATTTGAATCCTGGGGGGCAAATATCCTTGCCGGGAGGTTTGCTAAGGCTCCCGGGGAGACTTTAAACCAGAATGGCTGGGGGTGGGAATCAATCTGCAGAAACTAGGAGAGAGGTGGTTAGTTCACAAATAGAGAAAGCTAGTAGACAGTCTGTGGGGAGGATAAGCTGGTGATAGAGAAGGGGAGCGCACAGACCAAAGATGTAGGGGAGAAGGAAGAAAAAGATAATAAAGTTGTTTGCACTGTTAGGGATAAACAGAGAGGAAGAGGTTGAGAGTTTCTTAAATGCATCTATTTTAATGCTAGCAGAATTGTAAGAAAGTTGGATGAGCTTATGGTATGGATTGATACCTAGAAATATGATGTTGTAGCAATTAGTGAAAAATGGTTGCAGGAGGGGTGTGATTGGCAACTAAATATTCGTGGATTTAGATGATTCTGGTGTGATTGAATCCGAGGGGCACGAGAGAGAGGTGTGGCATTGCTTGTCAAAGAAAATATTACAGAGGTGGCAAGGCAGGATAGACTAAAGGGTTCGTCTAGGGAGACTATCTATGTGGAATTGAGGAATGGGAATGGTGTAGTAACAATTGCCGACCACCTAATTGGGAGCCAGAATTGGAGCAACAAATTTGTAAGGAGATAGCAGGTATGTGTAGTGATTGTAGGAGGTTTTAATTTTCCACACATAGACTGGGAAGCCGATTCTGTTAAAGGGCTGGATGGTTTGGAGTTTGTAAAATGTGTGCTGGATATTTTTTTTTTAAGAAATACATTTAGGTACCAACTGGAGAAGAGGCAGTGTTCTATCTCCTGTTAGGGAATGAGATAGGTCTGGTGACCGAGCAATGATTTGGGGATCACTTCGGGTCCAGTGATCACAATACCATTAGTTTCAATATAATTATGGAGAAAGATAGAACTGGACCCAGATTTGAGATTTTTGATTGGAGAAAGTCCAACTTTAAGGAGATGCGAATGGATTTCAATGGAGTGGATTGGGACGATTTGTTTTATGGGAAGATCGTTACAGAGAAATTGAGGTCATTTAAAGTTGAAAATTTGAGGGTACGGAAATTTTTATGTTCCTGTTAGGTTGAAAGGAAAGTTTAAAAGTTTGAGAGAGCCATGGTTTTCAAGGGATATTGGAAACCTCATTCGGAAAAAGAGAGACATCTACAATAAATATAGGCAGCATGGAATAAATGAGGTGCTCGAAGAATATAAAGAATATAAACAACAATATTAAGAAAGAAATTAGTAAGCTAATAGAATATATGAGGTTGCTTTGGCAAGTAAGGAAAATAAATCCAAAGTGTTTCTGCAGTTATGTTAATAGCAAAAGGATAGTAAAGGATGAAGTTCGTCTCTTAGAGAATCAGTGTGGACAGCTATTTGTGGAGCCAAAAGAGATGGGGGAGGTTTTGACCAATTTCTGTTCATCGTTATTCACTGAGGAGAAGGATATTGAATTATAAAAATAAGACAAACAAGTAGGGTAGTTATGGAAGCTATGATGATTAAAGAAGAGTAAGTACTGGAGCTTTTAAAGAATACAAAAGGTGGATAAGTCTCCGGGTACTGATAAGTTAGTGTAGAAATAGCAGGGACTCTGAGAGAAATATTTCAAATGTCATTAGAAAACGGGGATAATGCCGGAGGATTGGCGTATTTCTCATGTGATTCCATTGTTTAAATAGGAATCTAAGAGTAAACCTAGCAATTAACAGCGTGCTGGTTTGACGTCGGTGGTGGGTAAACTAATGGAAAATAGTCTTCGAGATGATATATACAATTGTCTGGATAGACAGGGTCAGTTTAGATGCAGTCAACATAGATTTGTGCTTGGAAGCTCATGTTTGACAAATCTTATTGAATTTCTTGAAGAGGTTACGAGCAAAGCTGACGAGGGAAAATCAGTGGAAATTGTCTATAAGGGCTTCAGTAAGGCCTTTGACAAGGTTCCACACGGAAGGTTAGTTAGGAAGGTTCAATTGTTAGGTATTAATATTGAAGTAGCAAAATTGATTCAACAGTGGCTGGATGGGAGATGCCAGAGAGTAGTGGTGGATACCTGTTGCTCACGTTGCAGGCCGGTGACTAGTGGTGTGCCTCAGGGATCTGTACTGAGTCCCTATGTTGTTTGTCATACACATTAATGATCTGGATGATGGGGTGGTAAACTGGATTCGAAAATATGCAGATGTTGCTAGGATGGTGAAGAAAGCTTTTGTTACGCTGGCCTTTATAAATCAGTACAAAGAGTATAGGAGTTGGGATGTAATTTCAAAATTGTACAAGGCATTGGTGAGGCCAAATTTGGAGTTTTGTGTACAGTTCTGTCACCGAATTATAGGAAAGATGTCACCAAAATAGATGGAGTACAGAGCAGATTTACTGGAACGTTAGCTGTGTTTCAGCACCTACGTTACAGAGAAAGGTTGAACAAGTTAAGTCTTTATTCTTTAGAGCATAGAAGGGTGAGAGGGGAATTGATAGAGGTATTTAAAATTATGAGGGGGATAGGTAGAGTTGACGTAGATAGGCATTTTCCATTGAGAGTATGGGAGATTCGAAGAAGAGGACATGAGTTGAGAATTAACAGGCAAACGTTTAAGGGCAACACTTCTTTACTCAGAGAATGGTAGCTGTGTGGAACGAGCTTCCAGTATGAGTGGTAGAGGCAAGTTTGATTCTGTCATTTAAAAAAAAAGATTTTGGACAAGAATTGAATGGAGGGTTCTGAGCTGAGTGCAGGTAGGTGGAACTAAGTGAGACTAAGCTTTCGGCACGGACTAGCAGGGCCGGGATGGCCTGTTTCCGTGCTGTAATTGTTATATGGTTATATTAGTTTTACTGCACACTCTCTACCAACAGTCCGTGTCGATCCCGAAACAAATCCAATTGCCCATTGTCTCACCGCAGAATTTTCTCTCTCTCCAAAATGCCCCGATTACCCACTCTCTCCCGACAGCACTTCTCAGTCCGCCAATTCATACCAATGCCCACTCCCTTTAGCAACTCGTGTGTGACCACAAACTGATCCCACTGCACACAACCTTCCCGCAGCCTGTGCCAGTCCACAAAATAAATCCGCTGCCTACTCGCCTCTCGCAGCCTGTATCAATCCGACAACCCACTTTCTCTCAGAAACATGCAAGATCCCAAATCTCACCCGTCTTTGCATTTTCCAATCCAATATGAACTACCTTCGTCGCGGACAGCTTTGACAACAAAATTCTGTGAAATTAAATTGGTATCATTAACGACTGAATTCGAGCAAAATTTAAAGAGCGTCCCTTTTTGTCTGACCCCTGGAGAGTTCGAAGAGTTGGTATTGAAGGAGCTTAATTCTGTGTCTCACCACAGGAGAATGTGACGGCACGGGGTGGATGGAGCCTCACTCTGTGTCTGAACCCGGGAGTGTGTGACGGGACAGTGTGGAGGGAGATTCACTCCGTGCCTGACCGCGGAGGTGTGTGATGGGACAGGTTGGAGGGAGATTCACTCTGTGTCTGACCCCGAGAGTGTGTGATGAGACCATATGGAGGGAACTCTCTGTGTACGAGCACGGGACTATGTGATGTGACGGTGTGGAGGAAGCTTTACTCTGTGTCCGTCCCGAAAATGTGTGACGGGACGATGTGAAGGAAATTCACTCCGTTTATGACACCGGGAGTGTGTCCTGGGTCTGGAGGGAGGGAGCTTCACTCTGTGTCTGACCACGGAAGTGTGAGATTAAAGGGTGTGGAGGGAGCTTCACTCTGGTGTGGATATATCTTCCCTCGGTCGGACACATACCTCTTCTTCTGCTGAATTTATTTCAAGAAGTTTAGAATCAGAGTCCGAACAATACTGCCTCGCTTTATCGTAGGGAAATTTAAACGTGGATATAAAATAACAGCCGCCTTCATTTCCGATCCAGTCCTGGGAACACTCTTGCTCTGGAAAATAGGAAGAAGGAACAGTGAATGTCCCTGCGTACGGTCCATTACATCCGCTGTGAGTCAAACATAGAAAGAGGATTCCTCCTCACCGTCCCATCACACAGTCCTTGGGTCGGTCACAGTGGTGCTCCCTCCAGACCTACCCAGCACACACTCCTGTTAGAAACAGAGTGAACCTTCCTCCACACCGTCCAATCACATACTCCTGTGGTCAGACCCAGAGTGATGCTCCCTGCATAGCATCCCATCGCAAACACACTGTGTCAGACATAGAGTTAAGCTCACTCCACACTGTCCCATCACGCACTCCCGGGGTCAGACACAGGGTGAGACTCCCTCGAAACTGCCCAATTATACGTTCCCGGGGTCAAATACAAACTACCCTCACACCCTTCTATCACACGTTTCCATCGTCATAATCAAACTGAAGCTCGTTCACACCGTCCTATAACACTCAACTGCTGTCAGACTCAGATTGAAACTCACGCCACGGCACCCAATTACACATTCGAGGGACCCCTGAAGAGGTGTAGCTCCCTCAATTCCGCCCCATCACAAACATTAGTTGTCAGTAAAAAGCTCCTTTCCGCCATACTATCACAGAGATGCTGAAGGACAGACAGAAATAGAATTTCACTCCCTACCGTACCGTCACACACTCCCGGGGTGAGACATATGAATTAGCTCCCTCCGCAATTTCCAATCACGCAACCAGTTGCCAGACACTGAAGGACTCTCCGTTAGCACTGCCCGATCACAGAATCCAGGATTAAACATACAGTGGAAATCCCTTATACTATTAAATCATTCACTCCTGGGGTCAGACACAGAGTGAATCTCCCTCCACACCGTCCCAACACATACTCCCGGGGTTAGACAGAGAGTGAATCTCCCTCCACACCGTCCCACCACACACTCCCGAGATCAGACACAGAGTGAATCTCCCTCCACACCGTCCCATCACACACTCTTGGGGTCAGACATATGAATTAGCTCCCTCCGCAATTTTCAATCACGCAACCCGTTGCCAGACACTGAGAGACTCTCCTTTAGCACTGCCCCATCACAGAATCCAGGATTAAACGTACAGTGGAAATCCCTTATACTATTACATCATGCACACCTGGGGTCAGACACAGAGTAAAGCTCTCTCTTGTAACGGCCCCGTCACACACTCATGGATTCAGACTGCACGCTGCACAGACTGTCAAATCACACGCTCTTACGGATAGACACAGAGTGAATCTCCCTCCGCACTGTCCCATCACACAGTCCCGGAGTCAGACACAGAGTGAATCTCCCTCCACACCGTCCCATCACACACTCCCGGCATCAGACACAGAGTGAATCTCCCTCCACACCGTACCATCACACACTCCCGGGGTCAGACACAGAATGAATCTCCCTCCACACCGTCCCATCACACACTCCGGGGGTCAGACACAGAGTCAATCTCCCTCCTCACCGTCCCATCACACACTCCCGGGATCAGACACAGAGTGAATCTCATACCCACCGTCCCACCACTCTCTCCCGAGATCAGACATAGAGTGAATCTCCCTCCACACCGTACCATCACACACTCCCGTGGTCAGACACAGAGTCAATCTCCCTCCTCACCGACCCATCACACACTCCCGGGATCAGACACAGAGTGAATCTCATACTCACCGTCCCACCACTCTCTCCCGGCATCAGAAACAGAGTGAATCTCCCTCCACACCGTCCCATCACACACTACCGGGGTCAGACACAGAGTCAATCTCCCTCCTCACCGTCCCATCATACACTCCCGGGATCAAACACAGAGTGAATCTCATACCCACCGTCCCACCACTCTCTCCCGAGATCAGACACAGTGTGAATCTCCCTCCACACCGTCCCCACCACACACTCCCGAGATCAGATACAGAGTGAATCTCCCCCCAGAATCGCAAAGAAACAACCTCGGCACCGACCCGTCACAGGCACCCGGTGTCAGTTATAGAGTGAAGGTCCCTGCAGACCATTCAGTCACACACATTCCTGATTGGGCAGACAGAAATTTGAGTTAAATCCACAACGTCACGTCACACTCTCTCAGGGACAGATGAAGAATGAAGCTATTGTCTGACGATCCCATCATACTCTCCCAGTGTCAAACACAGAGTATTTCTCCTACCATACTGTCCCATCACACAAGACGGGGGTCAGTCTCAGACTGAAGCTTTCTCTCCACCACACTATTACACACTCCTTGGTTCAAACATGGAGTGATGCTCCCTGCATGCTCTCCCATCACGAAGTCCTGCGGACAAAAACAGAGTGAGCCTCCCTCCACACTACCCCAACACACTCCCCGTGGTCAGACATAGTATGATGCTCTTTCTACCTGGTGACATCATACAACACAGGGGTCAGAAAACGAGCGAAGCTCCCTATACACCGTCCAATCACACAGTCCCGAGGTCAGACACAGAGGTAAGATGCCTTCACATCATCCCAGTACACACTCCCGAGACTATCACAGTGTACATCTCCCTCCATACGCCCCCCCGTACATCACACACCGCCTGACGAGTCACAGAGTGAAGCTCTCTCTCAACCGTCCCATCACGCTCAGCTGTGCACACACACAAAGCGAAGTTCCGCCCATGGCACATTGACGGGTTCAGAGTCGCTCCACAACATCCAATCACACAATCCGGTGTCACATAGAATGAACGTCCCTCTGCACTGTCCCCTAACACAGTTAGTCTGTAGTCAGATGCAGACGCTCTCTCTCTACGATCCCATTGCACACTCCGGGAGGCAGGCACAGAGTGATGCTCCCTCAACACCGTCCCATGCCTCACTCTGGGATTCAGACACAGAGTGATGCCCCCGCTACACCGTCTCGTCACACACTCCAGGATTCAGAGTAAAACTCTCTCCCCACGGTGCTATAACACACTTCAGGGGTCAGTCATGGAGTACATCTCTCTGGGCAGTGTCCCATCACAGACTGCCGCTGTCAGACACAGAAGAAGCTGGATCCATGCTGTCCCATCTGACATTCCCAGAGTGAGACATCGAGTGAAGCTGTAATGTTACGTCTCACAATCCCGTGTTCAGACACAGAGTGAATCCATCTCCACAACGTCCCATCACACTCTCCTGGATTCAGTGACAGAGGGAAACTCCCTCCACGCAGCCCCATCACACACTCACCGGGTCAAACACAGAGTGAATCATCCTCCATACCATCTCTTCACACTCTCCCGATGTCAAGCCCAGAGTGACGCTTCCTCTCTCCATCCCTGCCCTGTGACGAGGAGCGGGTGAAAGAGGGGGATGATGCCTCACCTTTTCTGCTGGTCAACAATTCACAGATTTGAGCCTTGGTTTCGTTGATAGATCTGTACTTCGTTTCCATCTCAGTGAACCGGTGACGGAGATCGCTGTGCATTCGTTTAAAAACGGACAGATTCGAGTTGAGCGCAGAAAGCTTGGATTGAAGGGTTGAGGTTAATTCATGGCAGTTTTGGTCGGTGGTGATTTTACACTGACGAATTTGTAACCCTGAGAGAGATGGTGAACGTTGTTTAGACTTCAGGTGAGACAGCGTCACGCTACCGATCCGTTCACAGAGAGAGCTGTGTCAGTGTCACGGTGAATGTTGTCACAGTGTAGGATATTCTTTGAGCACAGTGAGAAGCATCGGCGCCACCTTGAGGGCCGTGTCTGTGTCACGCTGGGGGGGGGGGGGGTATCAATATCCCGGTGAAGGTTTAGTTGTTATCATTGGAATCTATGTCAGTATCGTGCGGGGCATGTCTGAGTTGCTGTGAGGAAAGTGTCAGTGTCATTGTGATAGGAACGCTGTGCCCCGGCGGGAGGTGACAATGACGTGTCACGGTGTCATGACGTGGGGTATGCTGGTCGCACAGAGAAGGGTATGTCAGTGCCACGGATAGAGACATGTCATGGTCACGGTGTGTGTGAGAGTGACACGTTGAGGTGTGTGTCGGTGCAACGGAGAGTTCTATGTCAGTGTCATTGTGTCATTGTGAACTTAGCTGTCGGTATCTGTTAAGGGGTTTGCCTGTGTCAGTGTGAGGTGAGGGCAATTGCCTCAGTGAGCGGTGTATCGGCGTTATGTTGAGGGGTGATATTGACTCGGTAAAGGGTGTTACAGTGACGTGTGAGTCTTTGTCACGATGCGGTGCAGAAGGGATCACGCTGAGGAGCGTGAAGGTGTCACGGTGTACGGTACCACAGTGTCACGGTGAGGAGCGTGTCGGTGTCACTGTGAGGTGTGTGTCGGTGTCGCTTCAGCAGTTTAACGGTAACACGGTCAGGGGCATGTCGATGTTAGTGAGGGGCACTTTACGGTCAGTGCGAAAGCCATGTGTGTGCACGGCGATAGTCCTGTCAGTGTCGCGGTCGGGAGTATATCTGAGTCTCGTTGAAGGTAGTGACCGTGCTACGGTAACAGCATTGTTGATGTTATGGTGAATGGCGTGTCGGTGTCAGCATGAGTCTTGATTGTGTTACGGTAATGACCGTGTTTTATCACGGTTTGAGGTGTGTTCGTGTTATAGAACATACAACCCAGTGTTATACACAGTGTTACACAACACAGTACAGGCACTGCGGCCCACAATGTTATCACGGTTTGAGGTGTGTTCGTGTTATAGAACATACAACCCAGTGTTATACACAGTGTTACACAACACAGTACAGGCACTGCGGCCCACAATGTTATCACGGTTTGAGGTGTGTTCGTGTTATAGAACATACAACCCAGTGTTATACACTGTGTTATACACAGTGTTACACAACACAGTACAGGCACTGCGGCCCACAATGTTACGTCGACCCCTTAAACGCTGCCTCCCATATAACCCACCACTTTCAACTCCTCCATATACCTGTCTGGTAGGCTTTTAAATATCACTAGTGTATCTGCCACCACCACTGATTCAGGAAGTGCATTCCACGCAACAACCATTCTCTGCGTGAAAAAGCTACTTCTGATACCCTTTTGAACATCCTACCCCTTACCTGAAAGCCATGTCCTCTTGTATTGAGCAGTCGTGCTCTAGGCAAGAGGCGCTGGCTGTCCATTTTATCTATTCCTCTTATAATATTCTATATCATGTCTCCTCTCATCCCACTTCTCTCCAAAGAGTAAAGCCCCAACTCCCTTAATCTCTGAGCATGTTGCATACACTCTAAACCAGGAAGCATCCCGGTAAATCTCCTTTATATCCTTTCCAATGCTTCCACATCCGTCCGACAGTGAGGAGAGCAGAACTGGACACAGTACTCCAAGTGTGACCTAACCAGAGTTTTATAGAGTTGCATCATTACCTCGCGATTCTTAAACTCCAATCCTCGACTTATGAAAGCAAATAACCAGAAGCCTTCTTAACTACCCTATCTACCTGTGAGGCAATTTTCAGGGATCTCATCCACACTACCAAGTATCCTGCCATTTACTTTGAACTCTGTCTTGGAGTTTGTCCTTCCAAAATGTACCAGCTCACACTTATCCGGGCTGAACTCCATCTGCCACTTTTCAGCCCACTTCTGCATAGTGTCTAAGTCACTCTGCAGTCTTCGAAAATACTTAACACGATTCACTAGAACACCAACCTTTGTGTCGTCTCCAAACTTGCCAACCTACCCTTCTACCCCCACATCCATGTCGTTAATAGAATCACGAAAAGCAGAGGTACTAGAACCGATCCTTGTGGAACACCACTAGTCACGGCCCTCCAATCCGAATGTACCCCGAAATCCGAATGTACTCCCTCCACCACGACACTCTGCTTTCGGCAGGCAAGCCAGTTCTGAATCCTCATCTATATGCCTGGTCACCTCCTCAGATAATTCTATCAGGCTTGTTAGACAGGATCTGCCTTTCACAAAGACATGCTGACTGTCCCTGTTCAGACCATGATTCTCTAAATGGCCATAGATTCTATAACTAAGAATATTTTCCAGCAACTTTCCCACCACGGACGTAAGGCTCACTGGTCTCTAATTACCTGGACCATCCCTCCTACCTTATTTGAAGAAGAGGACAGCATTCACCTCCCTCCAATACTCCCGTACCATTCCCGTGGACAACGAGGACATAATGATCCTAGCCAGAGGCTCAGCAACCTCTTCCCTCCCTCGGTGAATCACCCTGGGGAATATTCCGTCAGGCCCCGGGTATATATCCGTCCTAATGTATTTTAAAAACTCCAACACCTCCTTTCCCTTAAAATCATCATACTCCAGAAAATCAAACTCCGTTATATTGTCCTCACCGTCATCAAGTTCCCCGTCAATAAGTATTCATTGAAGACCTCGCCAAATTCCACAGTCTCCAAGCACATCTTCCCATCTTTATCTCTAATCTACATTCACTCCTGTCATAATTTTGTTCTTCACATAATTGAAGAATGCCTTGGGGTTTTCCTATACCCTTCTCACCAAGGCCTTCTCTAGCTCCCTTCTTTCTGTCCACAGCCCCTTCTTCATCACTTTTCTTGCTACCCTATGTTCCTCAATAGACCCACCTGATCCTTGCTTCCTAAACCTCATGTATGCTGCCTTCTTCCATCGGTGTTACGGTAAGGGGGGCCTTGGTTTCACTGTTGTGTTTTACAGTCTCAATATATTCCACTCTCTTTGTTTACGGTCTGACTCCATCCGGAGACCGTTCCACTCACCATAGATCGAGAGACGGACCACTATGACGATGAAGGCGGACGTAACTAGGCTGAGTAGGCAGATAAAACGGTACGGTCTATTTCCGATCTTTACTTTCGACTCCCGTTCTTGCGCAGCTGTGGAGAGACCACGCGATCATAAGATCACAATAAATATTTATTAAGACAAAATGAGCTACTTAATGATTATTTTACTTCAGTATCTTAGTGATTGTAGTGATGACTTGCAGCAGACTGAAAATTCTGTGCATGTAGATATTAAGAAAGAGGATGTAATAGAGCTTTTGGAAAGCATCGAGTTTCATTTGTCGCCGGTACCGGACGAAATATACCCCCAGGCTACTGTGGGAGACGAGGGAAGAGATTGTTGAGGCTCTGGCGATGATCTTTGCATCATGCATGGAAACGTGGGAGGGTCCGCAGGATTGGAGGGTTGCGGATGTTGTTCCTTTATTCAAGAAAGTGAGAGGAGATTGCCCAGGAAATTATAGACCAGTGAGTCTTTCCTCAGAGATTGGTAGATTGATGGAGAAGATCTTGAGAGGCAGGATTTATGAACATTTGGAGAGGTATAATATGTTTAGGAGTTGTCAGCATGGCTTTGTAAAGGGCAGAACGTGCCTTACGAGAATGATTGAATTTTTGTGGAGATGTGACTAAAGAAAGTAGAAGGTGATGAAGGAAGAACAGTAAAAGTAGTGTATATGGATTTCAGAGAAGCATTTGATACGGTACCCCATGCAAGGCTTAGTGAGAAACTAAGGAGGAATGGGATCCAAGGGGATATTGCTTTGTGGATCCACAAGTGGCTTGCCCAGAGAAGGCAAAGAGTGGTTGTAGACGGGTCATATTCTGCACGGAAATCGGTCACTGGTGGAGTGCATCAGGGATCTGTTCTTGGACCCTTATTCTTCGTGACTTTAATAAATGAAATGAATGAAGATGTGGAGAAATGATGCAGAAAGTAATGGAATTGAAATGAATGCTGTATGCCTCCATTATAGGCTATTGACACACTTTGGCAAAGTGTTGGAAATTTAATGTGTTGATTTCACAGTCACCATATACACAGTAAATTGATACAGCCCTATCCTCCCCCTTAAACTTTACCTTTATTCTTTCCAATGATGCTTTTTTATATTAGATCATTCCACGCAACTGCAGAACACAGAAGTCTGTGCGTAAGTAGACAGCGTAAGGGACAAAAATACTACAGTAAATATTATAAGTTCAAGATGCAAGATATTTCCAGATAAAAAAGAAACTATTTTGAATGCAGCATGCATCAGTGACAGTTTACAGCAATAGCTGCTGACAGATTTTATGGTCCTGAATGTATCTGTGGTTAACTATAGGTTGAACGCATGAAAGTAAACCAGCTTGACCAAAAGTGAAATCCCAAACAAGATTCTCACTTGCCAGGAGTCTGACTTTGTTCCATGCACCAAAAATGCCTTTTTGGAAAACATCTTCCAAGTTTCTGGCAATCAAGTCAATCACAACAGATGAAACAACATTTTAAAGCACATTGGCAATTTTCTCAGTCTGTGTCCACATCTTTCTAACGTTACACACAAAAAAATCTGGGGGATCACAAAATATCAGGCAGCATCTCTGATGGGAAATTAGCCGATGACATTTCACGTCAAGGCACTTCATAGGTGTTGTCTGACCTGTTGATTTCTCCTGCATATTATGTGTGTTGCTCAGGATTTCCAGCACATCCAGAATCTCTTGTGTTTCTCTGAAGTCAACTATTTTTTTTCTCTTTCCTCCTTCATAATAATGATTCATAACTTTAAAAGATTATTTTTTAATTACTGTTCCATGAAATGTACACAATTTAGTTCATTGAACAGAGGCCAAATTTTATTTCCCTGATTTGGAGAGTTATTTTCTTTCTGAGTAACCTCAGTCTTTTTACACGTGATTCTCTCAGAGAGATCAGAACAGTAAACCTAGGAAGAGGCAACTGAAGCACAACTCATCTGGGAGTGTGGCTGACTCCAACTATCTTTCAGTGCTGAATGCTAACATGGGCGATGATAACTCAATGAAATGCATATTATGGCACATGCAATGCATTATGAGAACAGTATCATACAGAATTGCTGTGGTCAATGTGGGTTTCATAGCCAAAGCAGTAGATTATTATTTATGAAACCACTGATGGAAGTACCACAGGAAAGGTGCCCCTCTATACCAGAACAATGTGCACCATTTAGTAAGAACAGAATGTTTTGAGGACTAAAGTTGGGCAGGTCAAATATATGGTCTATGTATGGACTAATGACATAGAAAATAAAAGGTTAAGGCCCTGCAACAAAAGGCACTAAAGGTTTGTTTGTGAGTCCTGATGCAGGACCTTGACCCTGATTCATACATCATCTTTTTGGCTCCAAAGATGCTACTGGGCCCATTGAGTTCTTCCAGCACTTGCTGTTTCTTCAGATTACAACATTAGCAGTCTTGTTAAAATGTAAAAATGCCAACATACACATGCTAAAGATTAAGTGACACAACTCTGTCTCTTTAATACTCCGCCTTTGAATCTCTCAAAGGGAAGGAAACTGCTATCTACAAAATATTCAATGAAAGCTGAAAGAAGGGACAAAAGGAACAAGTAACAACATAGACCCCAGAAATGAATGATGTCAGCGGATGGACTTGACATCATCAAGCAATGGAAGCAGATCTATCTGAAGAGAAGAAATAGATAACAAAGAAGAAGCTACGCTCCCAGAACACTGAAGGACGTGGAGGAGCAAAACTGCAAGTGAAAGTATAAACTTGCCTGTGAACAGGAGATACACAATAATATTTGGAAGGAAATTTGATCATCCTGATATAGACTAAGGATTACGTCATGGCAAGATGACAGAGGGAGGGGTGACTCCCTCCCTCTGAAATGTGCACATCAGAGCCTTCTTTGATAAATATGTTTTCGCTTCAACAGGAAGGGTGTTACTGTATAGTGCTTTTGGGAGTAAGGGCGGGTGAAGCATGCTCCAGTCTACCAGCAGCCATTTGGAGAGCAATAATCCTGATGTAGAATATTTTAGAATAGATGTGGGAGAGGATGATAAACAGTCAAGTATGAAAACACCTCACCAGAAGGGGGCGAAGTACAATGAATTGTAAAGGGATTTGCATTCAAGGCATGTAAAAACAGTAAAATAATCTCAACAAAGGATGGCCTCTTTGATGACGAAACTTAAGTGTCTAGAAATTCATCTGCTAAAGACGTCAGACTGCCCATCCTGTAATCCACTCCATTACGTCAGTCAATCAGACCTTAACATATGTGTCAGCAAAGGTGACGACACGAGAAAAAATCAGAATCAGAATCAAAATCAGAAACAGGTTTATTATCATTGGCATGTAATGTGACATTTATTAACTTAGCAGCAGCAGTTCAATGCAATTCATAGTCTAACAGAGAAAAAAAAACAGTAAAAAAGAAAATAAATAAACAAGTTAATCAATTACATATATTGAATAGATTGTAAAAAGTGCAAACACTGAAATACAGTATATTAAAAAAGCGAGGTAGTATCCAAAGATTCAATATACATTTAGGAATCGGATGGCAGAGGGGAAGAAGCTGTTCCTGAATCACTACAGCGAGTTAAACTTTGAGGTCAAGAATACATCATATGGGAATAGTGGGCTGTTCAATTGTCTCATAACAGCGGGGTAGAACCTCTCTTTGAGCCTGGTGAAATGAGCCTTCGCATCTTCCTACAATAGGAGGTGATGGGGTGTAAGAGAATTATCCAGGCTGGTTGTCTGCTTTAGCGGGTAGTGCAGAACCAGTCCGTGGAGGTGAGGCTGATACCCCGGATATCGCTGCACTTCCCTCCGTTCACGAAGGGAGTAGTTACCCTCCCAAGCCCAGTTGTATCTTGATTGGATGCTGTCGGAGGTGCATCAACAAAGATGGACAGGGTTCCTCAGGAACAGGCCAATCTGACAGAGGAGACAAGAAGGTCTGACGGGGACAGAACAGTGGGCACTGGAACACAGGAACACTAGAACACTACGGCACAGTACAGGTCCTTCAGTCCTCGATATTGTGCCGACCCATATGTAACTTTAAAAACGTACTGAAATCCACACCACCACATAACCCTCTAATTTTCTTTCAACCATGTGTCAGTCAAAGAGGTTCATAAAAACCCCTAATGTTTTAGTCTCCACCACCATCTCTGGCAAGTTATTCCAGGCACTCACAAGCCTCTGTGTAAAAAACTTACCCCTGATGTCTCCCCTAATTTCAGTCCCTTAACTTTGTACATATACCCTCTGGTGTTTGCTATTGGTGTCCTGGGAAACAAGTACTTGCTATCCACCCTATCTATGCCTCTCATAAATCTTGTAGACCTCTATCAAGTCCCTTCCTATCCTTGTACGCTCCAGAGAGAAAATTCCCAGCCATGCCTCATAAGGCTTGTTTTCCAATCCAGGCAACATCCTGGTAAATCTCCTCTGTACCGTTGCCATAGCTTCCATATACTTCGTATAATGAGATGACCCGAACTGAACACAATACTCTAAGTGCGGTCTCACCAGAGATTTGTAGAGTTGCAACATGACCTCTCCACTCTTGAACTCAATCCCCCTGTTAATGAAGTCCAGAATCCCACAGGACATTCTGAACTACCCTATCAACCTGCGCAGCGACCTGAGGGATGTATGGATTTGAAACCCAAGTTCCTGCTGTTCATCAACACTTTTATGTAGGCGGGCCATTAACCCTGTACTCAGCATTCTGGATTGTCCTTCCAAAATGCATCACGTCACACTTATCCGGATTGATCTCCATCTGCCACTTTTCAGCCCAACTCTGCATCCTTTTGCAACCTTCGACAAACTGCAGCTCCATCCACAACTCCTCTATTATTCGTGGCATCCATAAACTTACCCACCTATCCTTCCGCCTCTTCATCAAGGTCATTTATAAAATTTACAAAGAGCAGGGGTCCCAGGACAGATCCTTCTGGCACTCCACTAGTCACCGACCTCCAGGCAGAAAACTTTTCTTCCACAACTACCCTATGCTTTCTTCCTGTAAGCCAATGTTTTAACACAAACAGCCAAGGTTCCACTGATCCCATGCCTCATGAATTTCTGGATGAGTCCTCTCCTGGGGACCATGTCAAATGCCTTACTAAATGCATGTAGACCACATCTACCGCCCTAAACGCATCAACGTTCTTGGTTACCTCTTCAGAAAACTCAGTTAGGCTCGTGAGGCAGGGCCTGCCCTTCACAAGGAAACACGTGACCAGCAGCAGAATCTCCCTTTTAACTGGTGATATTTTTCCTGTTCTCTGAGCGTGCATGGATGGTCAGGGTGAGTTAGCCGGTGTAGACACAAGGTGTTTAGTGTAAGAATTCACGTACTTGGTAAATTAGACAATCAAGGTGCTCGTCTGTAAACACATCTCTGATCATTATTACGAGGAGCGACATTTAAAACACATTGAACTGGAAGGGGTGCAGATGGAGATTTACAAAAATACTGTCCGGACTCGATGGAGGGAGTTACAGAGAGATGTCAGGAAGGTTGGGACGATATTCCTTGGATACAGGGGTGACCTTTCAGAGGTATTTAAAGCCTCGAGGTGCAGAAACAGAGTGAATACGCAGAGTCATTTTCTATCGTCTTGGAGAGTCGAGGACCAGAGCTCGCAGGTCTAAGTTGAGAGGAGAGACATGCAAACACATTGAATTGGGGAGCCGATTAACAACCTTCTGTTATCCAGATTGTGGTCGGTCCATGGCACAAACTGACAGAGGTAGTGGTCGAGGCTGATGCATTAGAAACTTGGACACTTGGGAGTCTGACACGTGACCCCTTCAGAATGGCGACACTACTGTGAACTCTGACCTGTCTGTGCAGTGACTCGCAGCTCGCCGGGTCCCGAGGCAATGGGAGGATCCTCACCCTCATCGATGAGGGGTTCGTCTTTCCCAAAGATCAACTCTGAGTCGGTGGAGGTCTGACTGTCTGGGGAAGAAAGTGAGAGAATGAGAGAGATAGAAACAGAAGGTGCAGAGACCGGTAAAGAATGGGGGAGGGGGGAGGACACAGGGACAAGAGAATAGAGTGCGTAAAGAGAGGGCTGAGAGGTAGGGATTGGAAGTGAGAGAGAGGTGGAAGAGTCGAGGAGACAGAGCAGGAGAGTGAGGATGAAAAGTATAAATGGACTGAGGAGTGATTGATTGGAGCGATGGACGAGAAAATGAGAGTGAATGGCGGCAAGAAAGGGGAAAGACAGAGAGAGG